>NC_061065.1:9111350-9143850 GCF_021917145.1 Hypomesus transpacificus | reverse complement strand
CTAGATAGTGCTCCAGAAATGATTGTATAAATATAACAAATTGAATCTGAAGAGGTACTCTCAGACAGGGTTGATGAAAGACATACATCTGCATTTAATCACCTGATCTTTTTCTTTCAACAGAAATGAGCCCCTCATGTAGCACCTGTCCATTGGTCCCTCGCCCTCATCTCTACACATCCATTATTCATGAGCGTATTAGCCTGGCCTGTTGAGGGACACTTACATGACATTCACAATATTCATATTTCATGACTGTTGTAGTTTGATTAAAGTGTCTTCCTTCTTCAGGGCCACTACCTCTCTTAGAAGAAGATTAGGCCAAGATTTAAGTTGTTTTTTAAACAACTCTCCCTCCGACCCACCCTGCTTCAATCCATTTCTCCTCCCCCCCGCCCGCCCACCCTCGCTCCTTCCTTCCCTCCCTACCTCCCTCTCTCCAACCGCCCTCCCTCCGTCTAGGGGCAGTGAGTTATTGCGACAGTTTGGAGTCTGAGGGAACTGATGGAGCCAAATGAAAATGCAGAGTAACAGTGGCTGGACTGAGATGAACTACTGCATGTCTACATTTTTACCGAGAGACACATCTACCCTTCTCGTGGTGACAGACGATAAATAGGGTCAGATATCATAAGACTGTATCTATTTAGCTTTCATCTCAAGAAACGTACAGTCCAGGGGAAGTTTTGAAGCTACGACCTTGTCACCTACAGTCAAAATGCTCACTGAGCTATTTCCACCCCTAACGTCTTCTGGATCCTTCTTAGAATAAGTAAGCTAAAACCAGAATCATAACAATGTGAACAAACATGTTTTTACACAAACTGCAGAATTCATACAGTCTAGACATTCATCCAGTGTTTTATGCATAGTACTGTTTATAATGTGTTTAACAATGATAACTTAAGGTGTACATAAACAGTAAACGGTACAGTTCATAAACTTCAGTTGTAGCTGATCTTGTCTGTTTGTGAATACTCTTGCAAGGCTTTCTAGTTGGCTATATGCACACTACAGTGATACATATTTCCAGAGAGAAATAGTCCAGGTTTAGAACTTCCGGTGAAGTTACAAACTTGACTTTTAAAGACCAGAAAAGATTATGTTAACGCATAGCTATTGCTTTATTAAAGAACGTCATTTTAAAGTAATGTTTACATATAGTGATGGTGATGTTTTCGGATTGACTTTTTACTCTGCATAACACGAGACAACTATAATCTCAGTATGCCTGCGCCTCGACCATTAATTGTATATAGCGGGGACAAGTTATCCCTTATTTTATTTCTCAGCATGAGAAATGGTTGAAATGGGTGAGAAATACAAAGTGTTGTGTGAGAGCATGAGAAATGAGAGCCCTGCTGTATGTGTTTGAGTGCTGGTGTCCTCTCTCTCTCTCTCTCTCTCTCTCTCTCTCTCTCTCTCTCTCTCTCTCTCTCTCTCTCTCTCTTTCTCTCTCTTTCTCTTTCTCTCTCTCTCTCTCTCTCTCTCTCTCTCTCTCTCTCTCTCTCTTCCTCTCTCTGTCTCTCTCTCTCTGTGTTTGTGTTCTTGGTTGTGTGTATGTTCTGGTAGTGTGTGTGTGTGTGTGTTGTGATATGTGTGTCCCTCCAGGGTGGCCCAGCAGCCCTCAGCAGTCTCGGTCCTCTGACTAGAGCAGAGAGATGTGAAACTGCGCCAAAGAGATGGAGAGAGAGAGAGAGAGAGAGAGAGAGAGAGAGAGAGAGGGAGAGAGAGGGAGAGAGATGGAAAGAGAGGCTGGCTGTTGAGGCTGGCTGGGGTTAACGGCCCTGTGCCAGGCCGTGGCTGTCCCAGTGGGTTCTGGGAAGTCAAGTTTCTGCTGAGTAGGCAGAGTTGCCAGGAGGCTGAAACGCTGCAGTCCCGCCGGAACACAGAGAAACTGACCCCATACATCCTAGCACAGGCAGTACCATCGCACTGTAGCACTGTTTATCAGAGGCATGGGACACACTCACACACACACACACACTCTTGTTTTTCCGTTGATATTATATCGCACAGCTAACAGCTATCTGCTAATCACATCATACATGCATGCCTGGCAGTCTTCATGTAAATCCACAGAAGATCTACCTGTCAAATCAAATTACCATTGTAGTGGCCTTTTTACAAGCAATGTCACAGAGGGCTTCACCTAAACAACCTAAAAATTAAAAACTCGGAAGGGAGACGGATTCAGTGAGGGATCTTTAACCCTATCAGACAGTTGGTGACCTGTCACATGTACCTATCACCCCCCCCCCATCCAACAGGCTTCCCCCTGGCTCTCAGGCTCCTCCCCCTGCAACAAGGACTCATCCCCCTTACCCAGCTAGCACTCATCCACCACATCCACACACTCCTTCCAGAACGCAACTTGAGTTAATTTCCTCATTCATTTACTCTATCAGTCATGTTCATCCTTACAGTAAAGCCATCATGTTCATCCTTACAGTAAAGCCGTGTGTATCCAGCTGTTGGTGAAGCCTTTAGACTCATCCACACATGAATAAGAAATGCTGATTACAAAGCAGAAAGAAGTGTTGTGATGTGCTTGTGTTAAATGTCATCCTTTAGCTCTCATGGCACATTTACATGCAAATTTACATACTCCCCCACACACACACAAAGACTGATACCAGAGGGAATGGATGTACAGTACACAAACACAGGCACACACGCTCAGAAACACAACCCCCGCACGCAGCCACAAACACACGGTTTCACTGCGTCAGACTGTGACCGCCAGTCAGCCTGTGGCCTGCGTTACTGCCTCTAACCTGCACAGCGTTTATTATGGTGGAAAAGCCCTTCTCTCCGCCCACGCCGCCCCCTCCCTCCCCCCCCCCCCATCTCTGACTCACAGCGGCCCCCGCTCTTGCACTCTCTCCTCTCGCTCTCTCTCACTTTCTCTCATTCCACTCTCTCCTCCTACCCTCTCTCTCTCTCTCTCTCTCTCTCTGTCTCTCTCTCTCTCCATCTGTCATGCTCTCTCCATCTCCTCCCACCCTGCACTGCTCTCCATCTCATTACACTCACCCTCAGACAGGAATGTCACCACTGGGTTTTCTTCTTCTCTCCCTTCTTTCTAATCTCCTTCGTCTACATCGCCCCCCCCCCCCCCTCTCCCCCTTCCCTCTCTGTCTCCTAGCTGTGTCTGTGTCATGAAGGGTCCTGTTCTAATTCACAGCGGACAGAGTACGGCCTGTATACCAAACCTCCATGTTGTTTTTTTTCTCTCTCTCCTTTCATTTGATTATGCAACTGCACCCCATGGACCTTGAATACACAGGAATCTTATTATACCAGCCGATCATGAGAGAGCAGGGCTCAGGACGGGCTAACACATTTAACACACAGGCAGGCGAGAGAAAATCCATCAGCCGGATGGTAATCTCTGATCATGTGCTGCTAATGTCCTGCACAGTTACTGGACTCCATTGCCAAAAGGCAAACTCGATGAAACAATTAAAATCTGTGTGGGTTGTTATTTGAAAGAAAAAAAAATTGAGATCAATAAGATTTCTTTATCGTAGGTATTCACAGAGACAGTTTCTATTCAGATTTAGAATTTGTTGAATTGATACCAGGACAGCCATAATGGCTATGAAAGCAAGGGGCACATACAAGGCTGCCATCTTGCCACATTGTGAGCTAAGAGACAAGTTCCTGTTCATGCAGCTTTTTTGTACTGGTGGTTGTTCAGCTTTCACATTAGACTCAGGGAGAACAGACCTCCAGCGAGGAGAGCACTCCTGTCTGTTGAAGTTGTGACAAACAGCATCCCCTGCTGGCCTGTCTGTAGAACACACGTTTCTCGTCAGAAAATAGCAGACTGTGTCGTAGAGTGCGCACGCACTCTTCGTGTTACAGTGTGACAGACCAGTAAAATGAAACTAGCACACAACCAATGAACTGAAACCATCACAGAACCAACCACGTGTGCCATGATTTACAAGGACACAAGGAGGTTTTAAAGACTGTGTGTGTGTGTGGGTGGGTGTGTGTGTGTGTGTATGTGCTAGCTTGTCCTGTTACCTGCAGAGCGAGGGCTGTGGCACAGCGTGTCGGACAGACGGTGAGGGAGAAAGGAGACGTGACACGCGCCAACTACCTGCCGCTAGCTCTGATCCTCCCACATCATGAAACCCCTCTGCAACTGCAGAGAGAAAGGGAGGGGGGTGGAAGGGAGGGGGAAGAGAGAAGGGGGAAGAAAGAGGAAGAGAGGGGGAGAAAGAGAGGAGGGAGGGAGAGAAAGAGAGAGACAAAAAGAAGAGAGGGAGAGAGAGGGGGGGAGAGAGAGAGAGAGAGAGAGAGAGAGAGAGAGAGAGAGAGAGAGAGAGAGAGAGAGAGAGAGAGAGAAACAGGCAAGGCCCAGGACAGGACATGTGCTGTATACTTTAGCCCTCATTCTACATACTTGAAATACAAACACATCCTGACATTAGGTACACATTTTTTCGTGATAAAGCGATGGAGGACAGCTGGGTTGAAAATGCACAGATCCATTTATTCATTGAATATACAAACACAAGAGCCTGTGATCACATGGCACTAGTGCACTGTGTAAAATGTAAAATCTTTCTTTCATGGCATGTTGTTGGTAAGAAGGCCATCTCCTACACTACTGATGTCCATCTGCATGTGCCTGTCTTAGGACCTATCTCCAGCATGGTCCAGTACAGAGCAGGGACCAGTCAGAAGACAGAGACCAGCTGCAGATGCACTGCTCTTGATTGGCTCCTCTAGTTGGTGACCTCAGACAGCTCCAGAGATTTCTTCTGGATGTTCATGCTGAAGGGCATGAGGAAGTCCTCAAAGTCCACCTCGTAGGAGAACCTCTCCCTCCTCCTCTCCTTCTTCTCCAGCATCTGGCTGCTGGTGAGCTGCTTGCCCCTCACCTGGAGGGGGGAGGCAGCCGTTTAGACTGGAGCTTTTACCCATCCAGCTGACGCTTTCACCCAAAGTCACATACAAATAAATACAGCAGGTGATAGAGGATCAGATCAGTGTCATTACAGTGGAAAACCAACAAACAGACACACAAGCACTGGATGAAATCAGAAAAAAGGTTTGTTCTTATATGGATTTTACTTTTCCTCTTAAATCACAGATTTGTAGCTGACTTGCATCCATATTCACAACTTCCACGTGAATAAAGTAAAGTCTTTCACATCTACAGGACCTTTCCGACATAAAGGATAGGTCAGGAGTTAGGTCGGAGAATGGCCGTACCGTTTTGGGCAAAAAGCTGATGTCCACTTTGCCTAGTTTCCCCTGGGTGATCTGGGAGCTGTGCATGACAACGGTTTCCTTCATGGAGGCTTCTTTCTTTGCCAGCTTGTGGGATGCCACTGAGTTAAGCGTTTCAGCGCTCTGGAGGGGGTAACCATAGCAACAAGGGGTCACCAAGGGCATCGACCCCTTAAATTCAGGCAATACCAAATCAAAGATGTTCAGATCCAGTCTATAGTTTACAGTAAATACTATATACAAGTGTTTTGTCATCATATACATGTTTAATAAGAGGTCTAGCCTCTGAAATGAGACCCAGCTGTAATCTGACTGGACGCTCCAGGGGGGTCTGTGATAGCCACAGAATAGTAACATCAACAATTAGCCCTCTGTGTCCGAGACTGGAATGTGCGTTTGTCTCCAGTTACTGTGTCTGTGGTCACTAAGATCCCCAGAGCAAGCTTGTCCTTACGTAACTCAACACGGCTCAGCTAATTTGCTTACAACTCGCCTGGGTAGAGTAACAGCAGCTTGTGTTTCATGTTGATAGGACTTCAAGAGCAAAGAGGAATGTGTGTCTAGCAGTGTGTGTCTAAAACAGAAAATATTGATCCACTATTAGCAGCTTGAAGCCGATTCCACCCCCCATTAGTGTGCAGCTGGTACCTTTTCTGTAGCGGTAGCTGGTTTGGGTTTCTGTGGTTGTTTTGCAGTCTTGGCTTTCTTGTTGTCTTTGGGTTTGGGCAGAGTATCAATCTTAGCCTTAATCAAGTCCACAATCCGAATGTCTGCATAGGCACGAGCTATGGCCAGGCAATTTTGTTCTGTAACGAAAAAATCTGGACTCAAAACACAGCCAAAAATCTGCGACAGTCCGCAAATGAAGAAATATCCCAAACATGACACAAACAATCCAGAAAACTGAAGAGGCAAGATCAAATGGATGATCACGTTTACGTTCGCAACGTTGACGTCACCTTTCTTGTTCTCCGCGGCAACGTCGGCCCCAGCCTTGATGAGGAAGTCCACGCAGCAGAGCCTGCAGCTCTCGATGGCCCTCATGAGGGGCGTGGCTCCGTTCAGCGCCGGGGCGTCCACCGAGGCCCCTCGTTCCAGCAGCAGCTCCACCACGTCCAACTGTCCGGCGTGGCAGGCATGGTGAAGTGGTGTCCAGCGGAACTGGTCGCAGGCGTTCACATCAGCCCTGTGGGGGGGTGGGGGGGGGGGTACAAACATAATTTAGCAGACGCACAGTCTGACCCCAGCTGGAGGTCTCACCCCCGTAAGTCTTACTCCTAGAGGTCTAACACCAGCTGAATTTACTCCAGGAGGCCTTACCCCTGGATGCGTTCTACCCCAAGATATCTTACCCCTGGCTGAGATCTACCCCAAGATATCTTACCCCTGGCTGAGAAGGTAGTGAGCCACGTCATAGTTGCCGCTGGAGCATGCGGTCATGAGCGGGGTCTTGTAGAAGCGGTCCTTCACGTCCACAGGCACCCCCTGACTGAAGGCCAGGTCTAGAGACTCCAGGTCTCCGGTCTTTACGCTGTAGCTGATGTTGATGTAGACCTTGTCAGGCTCGTCCATGTACCAGGCAGAGTCGTCCTGGATGGGGTGGCTGGGAGGGTGGTCCCGGTCGAAGCGGCTGAGGTCGGTGGCGAGGTGGTGGGTCTCAATCATGAAGTGAGGTGGACCGCCATCGTCCCTCCGGTGGATGAGCTCCGAGGGGACAGTGCAGATGGGAAGAGGAATGATGATCTTCCCTTTCTTCTTCCCTTTCTTCCCTCCCCCTTTCCCCCCTTTTTTCTTCTTGGGGCCGTAGGAGGTCATGACGAAGGGCTTCTGAAGGTACTTGAGGCCTTTGAAGAACTCGTTGACGCTGATGATGCCTTCTCTCCTCTTGTCGTGGGCCGCGAGGACGGTTTGGAGCTCGTCGAGTTCTGCCGGCGCGTGGTGGCCCTGTAGCACGGAGATGAACGTCTCCCAAGAAACCGAATCGATTCCCCCTGACTCCTCCGCGAAGGTGTTGCGAAGGACGGTCTCGTTCTCGTAGGACCAATCGTGGAGGGTCAGGGCCCAGGGAGGGTTCGGATTGGACACGCCAGGCTTGGAGTACTTCCCTTGTAACCTCTCTGCCTTCTTCAGCTCCTTTGTGGCTGCCCTGTGGCCATTGTCCTTGGCAACCTGGCGCGGCAACAAACCCTCCTGGTCCTTCAGCTTGGAGTTACAACCTGGAGACACATGGACGGAAAAGTACGGGTGACAATCTACTTCAGAAGCTCACATTTAAAACCAAGCTCAGTTGTAAGAGTTATGCAATGTAAGGTATTCATTTAGCTGATCCCAAATGAGGACAGGGGGGATTTGGACCTGATTTATAGATCTGCAGTTTAATGCTTTTCCACTGAGCTATACCCATCCCCAGAGGTTTATCGTCTGAAGGAGGTGTAATTAGAGTTTGGCTGTGTGGGTTATAGCTGTGAGGGCAATGGATGTTAAGGTTATGGATGTTACAATTATGGATTTAAAGGATAGGGCTGTGAGGGTTATGGCTGTGTAGATAGCTCTGTCACTAACAGCCTCCCTGGTACCTCTCTGAGCCAGGAACCGGCAGCAGTTTGTGAAGCCACCGTAGGCCGCGTAGTGCAGAGCAGTACTGCCCTCCAGGGTCATCACTCCCATATCTGCTCCATAAGCAGACAGAATCTGGATCACCTGCACAGGAAGGACAGTCAGCGTTCCTTGACTCACAAATAACTTTATTGCCAGTAACTGTCTCTGCACCACACCGTCCCTGGGGAACGTTCCTGCAACGGCTATAAACGGACAGATGAACTCACTGGACACTGAGCTCTAAACATGAGTCATAAGCAGCAGTAACTACCACCAGACTGCCTCATTCTTTTACAGCCACATGCTCACTGTGACCCACCTCGAAGAAGCCTCCCATGGCTGCGAGGTGTGTGGCATGAAAGTTCTTCCTGTCCAGGGCGTTGGGGTTCCCTCCCCTCTGCAGGATGGCTCTCACCAGCTGGATGCACCCTGCTCGGGAGGCCTCCATCAGGGCTGTCCGGCCCGTTGCCTGGAAACAGAGAGACGCTGCGCTTTCACAATATGTTTTGACGGCTACTTGAATGGAGAACATCAGAGCTAGAACAAGAGGACCTTTAAGGAGATGCTGATCTCTGTTTGAACGAGTCACACTCTGTTTGAACACGTTCTGGTTTATTGTCATGTGCACGTGCGTTACTGACATTGAAATGCTTGTTTTTCAGGCTTCACCAAACACTGCAAAGAGACTTGAAGAGAGGACTTCAGACTCAAGCATCCAACCCCCTCCCACCCCACCCCACCCCAGCCCACCCACACCCCACCGCTCTTCTAACCTCATTGGTTGCGTTGGGGTCAGCACCACTCTCCAGCATCCTGAGACACATAGTGGCACATTCTGGGGCCTGCTCACACGCCAGCAGGAAGACTGGGACCCCGGCCAGCGACACGTTGTTGACATCAGCATTGCCTTTCAGGCCTACCTGCATGCAGCGCGTATGGCGCTTGGTGGGGACCATACAGTAGAAGAGCATGCCTGGGAACACAGCCAAGAGGGGCAGGGGGACAGGGAGAGAAAGAGGAAGAGATCAGACCAGACCAGCGAGCCCAGCCAGATCCACAGGCTCAGATTACCCAAGAGGCTTTGCTGGAGAGGATCAACTTCTGGGTCTGATCTGTAATTAGATGTGGCCATTGTTGCTGCCTCTCCCCTCCCTATCCCCTCTCTTCCCCCTCTAAAGAGCCTTGCCGTGTCATTTACTGTAATGGAAGCCTGTCCGGGTCGGACTGCGATTGAGGCAATTATGATAATTGGTTTAAAGGAGCTTTTGCCATTGGTTGAATCCCACGCAATTTGAGTAACTAGGGATACTGAGCTCATCAATTTCTAAACAGAGAGGATCATGCATTTTGATGAGTCAGCCACAAGTCAGGCATTCAACACAAACCCTTTGTCTGACTGAAGAAAAAACAGAACACACTTTGTGTCAGTCCCATAATCACACACAATGGAAGACCAGGGGTACTGTGCTCTATGTCAGGAGGGCCATGAGGACCAGGGTTGAAGACCACTGCTCTATGCTATCTGACTCCATTCCACACAGAGTATCAGTGTCTGTTACTAACCCTGCTCCAGAGCCGGTGCAGTCCTTCCCCTCACCTTTCCCCTCCGAGTCCACCAGGCTCATGTCAGCGTTGCTTTCGGCCAGCAGGGTCACCATGTCGATGTGGCCCAGCTCTGCGGCGAGCATCACAGGGGTGCGACCCCTCCTGTCCTGGATGTTGGGATGGGCGCCCAGGGACAGCAGGAAGCTGACCATGTCTGTGTTGTTGGCCTCTGAAGCCAGATGGAGAACACCCATGCCCTGCTTGGGTTCAGTCAGGTTGATTAGCTGGTCCACCCCCATGCTCACCATCGTCTCTATCCGGGATTTGTCTCCATCATGGACGTGCTGTAGCAGTTTGTAGATCTGAAGCACCTGCAGACGACCCTCTGCAACTCGACTCTTCATCCTGTACTCTTTTCCCGTACAGGACGACACGGTAAATGCGTTTGTTTGGCGAAATTAATGAGTTAGATTGAAAGAAATCAAGGGTTCTGTGTTTCAGGAACGAACAAATTGAGTCGATTAACAATTGCGACTGGCTAAAAACTGCTATACTGTATGCATTACTTTCACTTGATATTAAATTTAGTTTGAAAAAAAACAAGTCTAAACAATGTTAGAACTTTACAGTAGCTCTACTATTCTGTTATCGAGACCACCACCCATACAGTACCTTCTTCAAAATCTTGGAACGAAGAAATAGGTTGTGATTTCCTTTTTATTGGTGTGGAGGAGCCACACATAATACGCGATGAAAACGATCGATACAATTCTGGAGTTTCAAAAGGATATCTTCCTTGGTAGAGTACTTAGTTTCAAAGCGCAACCTCTTAAGCGCAACCTCTTACTTTGTTTCAGCCGGCAGACCTCATCTCCATAGCAACATGACGCGCACTGAAGATCAGGGACTGGCTCTGAAGAACGTTCTTTTAAAGCCCAGACCGAGTTTTGACAAAGCTAAGCTATCAGCCTGTCTCAGTGCATCGACATTCTCAAGTAGGTAGAATTACAGTTCCTTTGCACTTCAGCGACGTCGCATATATCAGTTGACATGGTCTTGTAAGTTACTTTGAGTGACAGTGCAATGACAGTGTTTGAGAGGGTCACACGAGGAGGATACTTGATAAGTCTCCACGATAAAGAATACGATACCGCCACTTTCCAAATCATCTTATAAATTGTCAGGGTTGTTCAATGTTGTGTCAAGCAGCTACACATATGAACGCTAGATGTCACTTGTGTAACACAATATCCATTTATAAAGAATGTTTCTCAGCCACAAAAACCAAACACCAGCGAAGAAGCAGTGGAAAACGTAGTATCTGTATTAGACACGTGGCAAACATACCTAATACAAATAAACACTGTGTTAAGTCATGAGACATACTATTATGACAACATTATACAAAATATTTACATTCTATGGATGTTGTAAATGTATAGAAAATATTATTACAAAATTGCATTGACACAACACATAAGCAAGTTAAATGTTGTGTTACTGACGATATCCTGGAAATGTAGGTACCTTTTCTGGCATAGTGACAAAAACAAAGTACAACCTAAACTCTTATAATTCCCTGTTGTAGCACTGACAGATAAAGTGAATACAACCAGATTGTGCTGTGTGGTGGCCTGTGAAAAATTAAACTGAAAATTCTTTAATTCTGAGGAAGGCAAAGTTATTAGACCACTAAGAACACAGGAAGCAGCTAATCTTGGCGAAGACACTAAGGTGACGTGTAGCCCAGTTACTCCTTATCTGAGGCTGTAAATATGAATTTTCTTGTCAGTGGATCTGAAAGAAGATGGCTAACATGGTTGGTTGATCCTCTACAAAGTTTATATGACCCAGTATAATCAGTGATTCCAAAGAAAATCCCCTCTCCTCCCTTTGTCTTTGCCCCTGTGTCCTTGGGCAGCCCTCAATGGAATGTTCCTAAAATGGGATTGATAAATCGACTTTGAACTGGCAGGCAGAACCTTAGTAACTTCACTTTCATCTTTGCAGAAAATACTGCTATATTGCTCACTAAACCTGACATTGTTTTTATTCTAAAGTAAGGAAAATACAAATGACAAAAGAGAAAACATTGAAATACTGTAGAAATATGTGCAATAACCTCTTAACTATACCAGTCATAATCCGTGGGCATATTATATAATACAAATATTGTTTTCATCCTTCATGATCCTTCAAAAATATTTTCCTTTTAAGATTTAAGTATAAGTGGGACCTCGAGGCCAGCTTACCAAAATAACATTCAAGTGTATAGTGTTGCATACAATTGTTGAGTTAATGAAAAACCCTGCAGTGGCTTCTCTTTCCAAAAGAAATGAATGTAAAAGACAAAAACATAAAATGGCTCTCAGCTCCGATGACTCTTTTCCTTTTCTTAAGGCTGTAAAATAAAATCTATAAAATTCAAAAAAGGAAACATTTAATATTTTGTTCCTACTCAAATGGAACACTTAGTGTCTCTCAAACCCCTACAGTACTGAACCAATCTCTCTATACAAAACACACACATACAGCACATCCCAATTTCCTTCCATCTCCATATATCGGTCAAACAAAAGACACCCAGCACTGATACACCGCTGTCAGACAGCTTCACACGACCTCCCGTCCGATCACACAGTCTCATACAGCAGCATTCCACTGAAGATGGTGAGGGGTTCCACTGAGTGGGCCAGTTTGCCGGTGACCAGGTCAATGCAGACCGTGTCTCCTACGTTCATGGGCAGGATGATGTTGAAGACGGCCAGGGCCCCTGGGGTGAGCCTGGCCTCCGCCATGGGCTTCTCCAGACCCTCCGGTTGGTATCCCGCCGAGTCTGCGCGAGCCATGCCGTAGTTGGACTTGGACAGGACCGCCTCGATCTTCACGTTCTTGTGGCCAGTCAGCGTGGCACTGAAGAAGTACTTTCCACTCACTGGAGCAGTGAAGTACCCTGGGATGGAGATAACGTGTTTAAAGTGAATTGTGTTATGGTTATGTTGAGTTGAATTCAGTGTGTTAGGGTTATGTAGAACAGAATTATGTTATGATTATATTAAAAAAATTGTCAAGCATAGATATTATCTGGATGTTTTGATTTGGATGGAATTTTGCCATTTTTATCAAGCTCTTTCACACTCAAGCTATTTAATAATAATAATAAAAATACATTATAATTTTTAATGCACTCAATATTTAGACAATCTCTGAGTGCTACAATGCATATAGTAATTTCATCAGATGGCGTTAAGTTCATACACTGGGGACGAGGTACAACTTCTCTTTTCAAGTGAGTGGGTCCTAATACCTGTCCGTGGGTTGTAGACATCCTTCTCGTTGACGAACGCCTTGTTGAAAACGATGGTCCCCGCGTTGCCCATAGGACGTGTTAGAGCGGCAGAGAAGGACAGACGTGGCACTCGGGCGTCCGAGCCTGCAGACCCTGCAACAGCGGAGGGAACGGTCAACAGTTATAGCCTTCAGACCAAATTGATCCAGCATTGCATTATTCCCTTTTCATGTCAAATTCAAATAAACGACATACCTTCTTCCCCTCTGAGACCTGTAAGTAAACATCAAAAGGTATGTTAAAATAACGAAACAAATAGATTTGCCGTAAACTTTTATGTATATTTTTGACGTCATTCTTGGGCGCAGATGTAACATTTTGTGAGTAGTTCCTTGTTTTCATGTTTCAGTTTTTCAGAGATCAGAGTTGTGTTTGTTTTACCTGGGGGTCCCACTGGGCCTGCCTTGCCCTGCTTGCCTGGAGGCCCTTCCCGTCCCTGGGGCCCTTTGGGTCCCGGGAAGCCCCTCTCACCCTGGGGCCCTGGGAGACCAGGTGGGCCTGGTCGAAACAGACACATTTTGGAGAAAACATTCCAGAAAAACGCCAGAAATATATATTTTCGTTCCATTTCTTATCTTTTCTATTGGATATAATACAGATACAGAAAATGACCTTCTCCTCTACTGCAGAAACACAACAGAGAGACTTACAGTAAGTGAAAGTGACCAGGGTGACCGTTCATCATTGTGACATGCTGGATTCTTTCTCTGGTCTATTTTCAAATTCGACCTGACCTTGACTCAGACTCCCTTAACCGACTGCTCTAACCCCTGCACACACACGTACACACACAACGGCACTTTCAAACACACTTTAACTTGTGTCAAGAACGCGCACCTAACTCACCCTCAAAGTCCTGTTCCCTGAAGCTGTAGAACTCCTCAAGCATGTTGACCACAGAGGAGTTCAGCCTGTGGATGTTCTCGTGGACGTTCTCCAGCTGGACATTCTGGATGTTCTCGATAGCATCTCCGTGGGTCAGGACCGTAGCGTTCAGCCCGTTGACACAGTTCCAGAGGCCTGTCACGTGCCTGCTCAGCCCCTCCTTGATCTTCTGCAGGCTGTCAGATACAGAGTCCAGCCGGCCACACATGCCCTCCATCTTGGACAGCCTCTTGTCCAGGCCCTCCCCGGCCCGCCTGCACTCTCCCACCTCGGTCACGTAGTTGCTGGTGATCAGCTGGATCTCCTTGCCCAGGCTGCCAAAGCGCCCCCTGCTGTTCTCAATGTGCTCCTTCAAGTCCCTTTGCACCTTTTCCACCTGAGGAGACAGTGAATGTAGAATGAGCTGACTGTGTGTATCCCTTGAAATAGATTTGTTAACATTTAGAGAATTTTAGATTAGTCACAACTGGGATGTGTGAGCTTGAATTGATCATAATCCAAGTGTAAAGCTAATCTTAGCAACATAACCATCATAACCACCTCTGAGATGATGTTGTCCTTGTCGTTGCTGAGATCCGTGAGCGTTTTCCCGTGTCTCTGCACGGTGCGGCCCAGTCCCTTCAAGGTGTTGTTGATGGAGCTGAACGTGACCATGACCCCCGACAGCTCTCCCTGCAGAGACTTCAGGTCTCCCCCCAGCCTGCCGTTGTAAACGCTGTGGCCTTCCAGATGTTCCCTCAGATCCGTCAAGCCGTTCTTGCACTGCCCCGTGCACTCCTCCACGTCGTCTCTCAGCCTCCCCACCTCCTCCTGCAGGTTGGAGCACACCTGAGAGCAGGCCGTCTCATCCGAGTCCACCCTCCTTCGCAGGTCGGTCAGTTCCACCCCCCACCTTTTGAGGGCGCTGTTGGTGGCGTTGGTGAACGAGCGAAGGTCGCCCTCCACGGAGGAACAGACCGAACAGTCGTCCAGCCCGCGTCCCAGCGTCTCCACCTCTGTCACAATCCGGTTGAAGCGTTCTCCGTCCTCTCCTGTGACGTCTTTGATCCTCCTGACATCCTGGGTGAGGTCCATCACTCTGTCCAAAAGAGAGTCTCCGGTCACTGACAGGTCATGCAGTTTGGTGTCAAACTTCTGGATGTCGTCCTTGTTAGCGATGACCATCCACTCCAGGGTTTTGACAGTGTCATCTGTCTTACTGCCCTTTCCGCCCGGCCCACAGGACTCTGTGCACAGGTTGGTGGTGGATGTTAGCTTCCTGTCCATGACTGTAGTGACGTTCTCCAGATGGCTGAGACGTCTGCTGTGGTCTGTGACTGTGTCTCCTAAGACAGACAGGTCCAGCTCTATCTTGCCTATTTTGAAGCTGTGGTCGTCCATGCCGCCGAAGACCGTGTTGCGTATCTGGGTGACTTCTCTCTGGAGGTTTTCCTTCATGTTGTTTCCAGTGTTGGCACATTTCTGCTCCGTCTTCCTCATCGTGTTGTTCAGCCTCTTTTCCAACTCCCTCAGACGCCCGTTCAACCTCTCCTCAGTCGGTTTCCCTCTCCCTCCCCCTCCTCCTCCTCCTCCTCCTCCCCCTCCAAACAGCTCCTTGTCCAGCCGCCCTTTGATGACATCACACCCTTCCGCTGTGGCGCTCACTTTGACCTCCAGGATGCCCATCCGTGTCCCCAGGTCTTCCAGGGAGCTGCAGCAGCCCTGGACTTTCTCTGTCTCCCTGCGGCTGATCTCCAGGCTCTGGCGGAAGTGATGGTCCAAGGAGCTCAGGAGCTTCTCCAGGGCCCGGATCCTGTCCCGGTCCTCCTCCTGCTGCCTTCTCAGGTCCTCCACGCCTGCCTGGCAGGACGAGCAGGACAGGGACACCCTCCTCTCCAGCTCCCGCAGGATCTTTTCCTTCAGTGTGTCCAGCTGACTACCACCTGGGGGTCGACACAATGAAATAAACGTTTATTTAATGTTTTACTGTACTGTTCCCTCTCACACACACACACACACACACCTCCACCCACACACACACACCTCCACCTTTGGCGACACCATCCAGCTCGTTGCCGTTGACCAAGTGGTTGTTGATGTTGTGGAGGGTCTGGTCGTGGACCTGGGTGCGGTTGTACAGCTGGTCCAGCCTGGTCTGGATGCTGGTGATGGTCTCCTTCATGTGGGGCTGGGCTGCGTCTGCGGGGGTGCGGCCTCCATTCACACCTGACCTGTTACCGGGGCCCAGAGGAGAGGTTACAGGACGGTACTCTTGAGGGTTTGAGGTCAGATGGCTGAGCGGTTAGGGATTCGGGCGAGTAATTTAAAGGTTGCCAGTTTGATTCCCGGCCATGCCAAATGACGTTGTGTCCTTGGGCAAGGCACTTCACCCTACTTGCCTCGGGGGAATGGCCCTGTACTTACTGTAAGTCGCTCTGGATAAGAGCATCTGCTAAATGACTAAATGTAAATGTAAAATGTTTAGGTTGGTTTAGGTGCAGGTACTGTTAGGACAATGTTGGGTACAGGATATGGAGGAAGGCATCCCTGACTAAACTGGCCTGCATTTTCTTCAGTGTTCTCTATCTCCCTCTTTTGAGGGGAGTTTTTGCTTGTTTATTCTGAGGGTAGAAGGACAAGGAAGAGAGGGAGGAGAGAGGGAGAAGGAGGGAGAGAGGAAGGAGGAGGCGGAGAGCCTCCTACCGGCTGGAGTCCTCGTGCAGCCTTCGGTTCATGCCATGCATGGTGGACTGCATGTCGTGGAGGTCCTTGGTGAGCCTCTGGATCTTCTCCTCAAGTTGCCTCATCTTGTCATTGTCTCCTGGAGAAACACGCAGGAGAAAACACAGCACGTTTGATGCTGCACACAACTTAGAAGAAAAAATACAAATTCGTATTGCACATTTGTTTGTCAAAATTGTGGTGGGGGTGAAGTGGGAGTGAGGAGGGGTGGTGGAAATGAGGGGGTGGATGGGTTGGAGTAAGGGGGTTGTGGAGTGGGAGAGGGGTGAATGAGGAGGGGTGAGAAGGGGGTGAAGCATTGAGGATGCCGGGGGTGTGGTAAACACGTACCCTCTCCTCCCCTCTCTCCTCCCCTTTGACCACTTCCTGTGTTGTAGCCTGTCTGAGTGACTTGGGGTCTTCCTGCAGTGACCTCTGTCGACCCCACACTGCAGTCGTCACCCGAGTAACCGTGGCAACACTTCCACTCCATTTCTGTTACCATTTTGTAGGCCACCTTGTACCTGGGTCTCCTGTAGGTCCGATACCTGGGGATGCACAGGAAGTGAGAAGGTAGGTAGGTAATCAAACTTAAAAAAGAAACATACGAAGTAAAATAATTCTGCCAGGGGCATGGAATTTTACAGATCCCTCTTGGATCTATTTGAATCGTATTTGTGTGAATAAATGTTGTAGTCAAGGGGGTAGACATCTTTCAATAGGTAATTGTTAGGTAAGCTTGCAACTTTTTAAATGAATGAAATGTAAGATGGTGAAATGTTTAAGTATCAATAAAGGAACATTAAGAATCACTGTGCTTGACTCAGCCCAGGTGGAATATTCCAGACCAAGTCATGATCCTCCTCTTGGATCACATTTAAATCAAACCTTTGCATAAATGTTATGTTTGGGACATACATTTATTTTTCTTTAATTTAAGAATGATTAATTTGAATCATGTAGATCATCATAACATAGCTTTAGAAATGAGTCATAACTCAAGTCCTGATGAAGATTTATGGCGGTTTATTTTTCAAACAGGAAGAATCACCGATTATATAACTTCATAAGCTTACAGCACTGTCTGCCACCCAGCCCAAACATGGTCAAACTTTCCTTGTCCTAATAAAGACTTCAATTTCCAGCTTCCCACTTGGCGAGAGCGTGAGAAAAACAAAGCAGGCACACTCTCAGAACGAAACCAACCACAGAAATGAAAGAAAAACCCTCTAATGTTCTTTTTTTTTTGTGGAGCAGCAGTTGCCAAACTGTTGGGGGAAATCACGTGCCAACTAATTCATAGACTATGCAGAGGGAGGGAGGTAGTGAAGGAGGGAGGGAGGAAGGGAAGTTGGTAGGGAGGGAAGGATGGAGGGAGTTAACGAGGGAGGGAGGCAGGGAGGGAGGCAGACAGGGAGGGAGGGGGTTACTTACGTCGTCACCCTGGAACACTGACCCCAGGCACAGCGCTGGTATTCTGGCTTGACATACGTCTCCACCCCATCCTCCATCACACAACTGATGGTGCGTGTCACCACATAAGCACACCAGTTCCTGTAATGGAACACACACACGTACAAACACATACAGAGGTATGACAGATGTGTCAGTGTATTACTATTGGCAGTATATACAAGCTAATATAGAACAGAATAATAAGCAGGAGTAAATCAATATTCTGTGATCTTCAGAAGTTCAGACACAGTATGACACACATACAACACACATTCTCCCTTACACACACACACACACACACTCCCCCAGTGTTCAGTGCTACTCTATTTGTCCTCCCACCAAACACCATGGAAAACACGCAGCTGGATTTCAGACACAGACAGTCTTTTGTTCTGTCCTGAGGAGACAGTCATGTTCCATCATCATTTTTTCATATTACTAATTCTCCTTCAGCACTTTCTTGACTGTTATTACCCCCAATTAGTGTCACTCCCAGATTCAGCTATGCTGGACTTGAACTGTAAGAACTATTGCACAAGGAGTTCCTTCATGCAGGAATTTCAATCAGCATCTCTCCCTCCCTCTCCCTGGTTAGTAAGACCTTGATCCCTCCCTCTCCAATCTTGTGTCAGACTGACAGAATGGGTTTAACTACCTTCTCCTCACCCCCTTAACGAACCCCTCACAAGGCCGAACTATCTATCGAGTTTGAAAACGAACGAAAGACAACGTTTCTGCAGAGACTCTTGCGAATGATGCATACTATTAAAGGCCAAGGCTAGAACAGACTGACAAGATTATTTGTTTTCCATCACGAGAGACTGGTGTTGACAACCAGCAATGTTAATGAATCCAGATTAACTGTCCAGCCTGTTCATTCTCAAATCCAGCCCCTACGTATGGTGTTGTGTCAGCCTGTTAGATGTCTGATAGCAGTGAGGCCGCTGCTTCAACCAGCATGGTCTACTCGTTCATTATCATGACTAATTTCCAACCAGGATCCCCCGGACAAGCAGAGATAAAGCAACAGCAGGGAAACGTTCTCACACGTTCGGACACAGAACAGACACTGGAATTCGTGTAAACAAACTTCCTCTCCCGGCTGCCTCCCATTGTACACGTGAACACTCCCCACCTTTCTTTCCAGAGGTTTCCTTCAGCGGAATACGTGAGAAGTGCCTTTATTTGTGAGTATCTACACTCTTGTGAGTGTGTAAGAGAGGAATGGTAAAATCAAAGAGAGAGGGATGGAGAGAGAACACACATGTGTGTGGGAGGGTGTTTTTGTGTGGACTTGCGCATAACAGGGTTAGACATTTATTGGGGGATATGTAACTATGTTTGCTTTATCTGTTCCTGCAAATAAATTGCCTTCAGAGAAAAATAAAGTTGAATATTGAAGTGATTGTGTGAAGGCCACAGTAGCCCTCACCTATGGCTTCCCAACATGAAGAGAAAGGTTTCACTTCAATCCAATAAAACCACATTATTTAACACAGCCAGGGTGAAATCACTCAGACGAAAGTCCACCAAGCTTAACATGTTTTCACCAGTGTGAAAAAAACCATCAAAGACTCAATGGACTTGGCCTGATATTTGTTTTCCCAGTTCACTAAGATGGGGGCTCTTGACATTTTCAAAGTTATAACCTCTAGAAACTGCAGCCACTATAAACAACTAACTATTTTCAGCCCTAGTAACCCAACCGTGTGACAAGATGTTTGAAAGAACAAAATGATTGAGCTCATGCTGGTGTGTGAATCATCTGACATTTGCCTGCTCTTTCTTCAGATACGCATTTAGCACCATATTTGACACAGCAGTAAAATAACTGCTGAACTAGCAGATGGAGCACAAAAAAACGACATTATACACACATCGTAGTAAACTCTCTCCATCTCCCACATCCACCCCTGAACGCCTCCTCCCCCCAACCCCTCCCACAGCCAGACTCTACCAGGTTACTGGGCTGTTACACATAGGGATTAGCATATTCATGCTTCAGTCTGCTGGCGTTTAGGTGGTTATGAGTTGGCTAGATCATTGCCATTCTTCCAAGCGTAGCTCCATGTCATCTTATTATGTTTATGGAGCAGTAACTCAAGCAGGAGGGGGCTGCACCTGCCAGGGGCTCCGTTTATACCCTAATAAACCCCCCCCCCCCCTTCTGGAGGTAGGGTAGTAACTGCCAGGGGCTTGTGATACAATGTGAGATTTCAACCCCCCTAAAAGCAAGTAAATCTTTCTCTGTGGAGCAGCACTTCGAGAACCTGGAAAAACATCGGCGGGCGTATTAAATAACCCCCTTAAAACTTAAAACCAAGGAGGAAGCTAATCTGGTTACAAAGAGATGGCTTCAGCCCAGATCACAAGCTGGCACTGTGACGGGATCTTCCTATTGACTTGAGGAAGGGGCACCGTGACTACAGGATTCTCAATGAATTCCAAAGAGGGGTGTTTGGGGTGGGGTCAACTCAGTTTGACCTCTGGGGCAGGCCGGAGTGTCCTTGTAAAGGCCGCCCCCTGCCAAGTCCTTCTCCTACGTGCACACACACACACACGCACCTCCATAAGGGATGACATGGCTGCAAAAACTCCCTTGGTAATGTTTAGCCTGAGTGCTGGCTGTGATATACAGTGTGTGTGTGGGAAGCACTTATGACACGCATAATGTTTTAAACATGCTACGCCAGTGCTACGATGACTTTGTTTCTTTTGGTTGCTTGCAAATGTCATAGCCATTTATGGAGGTGTGTTACAATGCAGCCACATCCCAGTCTCTTCATCCTTCTGGTGCCTCTGATGAAAAGACACCACTGTGTTTCTGGATGATTCTCTCTCTGTTTTAACTTCACATCTGATAATCAAGTCAAGCTAATGCGATTCAAATTATAAACAATTTTTCTGGCACATGGATAAATAGGTTGACAATGGGAGACTTGGCTCAAAGCCCCTGAGAGACTGTACAGCCATGAGTTCACAACTCTCTTTACCACTTATGGAATATTTCACACATCTGTCAAAACAAATCAGTGAGTTCAAACAGATGTCGGAGCAGTAGCTAGCCGGCACCGCTGGCCAACGGGATGCATTAACACAGCAGCAGGCAAGCCTGGCTACTTCTCAGGCTGTTAGTTTCAGCAGGAGTGCAGCTAAGGACTGTCTTTTCTCTCTTTAATTTCTCTGTAATTCTCTCTCTCTAATTTCTCTCTCTTTCTCTCCATTTTCAATCTGTCTCTCACACGCTCTTTCCCATTTTTATTGTTTATTTCCATCTCCTTCTCTATCAGACCCAAATGACTTTCAGTGATGTGCCTCATGGTAGCTGTCATCTAGGCCTGAGTTCAATACACACAGAAGGGGCCCCACCACTATCCCCTTCTCACTCACAGTAGCACTGGCTTTGTGAAGCAGAGAGGAACGTGGAGCTTTCGTTGCACCCCACCACCCCTCTCCCCCAACCTGACCCCTCATCTCATATTTAGAGGTGTAGAGGTCTGCTCCTCATGGACCCTAAACTTGAGGGTCCATTACACGCATGGTGCCAATGAAGAATTATAGCGGTACAACTCAGCATGTGTGTGAGGTCCCAGTAATAGTCAACTTTAATGGGTTCATGGGTTCATTTGTGTATTTGTTATTGATTTTCATTTTTGATTATCTTAGGCCTGGCGTCTGCGCTCAACTCTCATTCCAGTTCATTTTCTTTTTGTTAAACGCTGTTTCAACATTATCATTCTGTTACTGTAAGCACAGCTTGTGTCTCAAAATTAGGCAAAACGAATGTCTCGAAATAGTAGTATTCATCATTTGTCACATTTTGTCTAGGATTGGAATTATGTGGGGTGATTGTAACAAGTATTATTTTATTCGATTACGACTTGGACTGAACGTTACCTGTGTCTACTTGCAACTCTACCCCCATTCTGCGCGCTCGCGTGGGATTGGCTTAGACCCGCGTGAAGACTGGTTCTCGATGGATTCGCGGATCCAAGACTCCAACTTACTCCAGGTAGTGTCAATAAAAGCGACAGGTATATAAATGACGTCTCCATTTTCCGCACGGATAGCCCGCCGACACATATATCCAATTGACGTCAAATGCTGAATTCCATCAGTCCCAAGCTCTATACAACTTTTTAAACAGTTTTGACGTTCAACGGAGGTCTACAATCCATCCATTTATATAATTTAACTGATCAGGCGTAAAAAATATTTTGGTGGCGTAAAAATATGTTGGTGAAGTAGGCTATATTCCGTTAAAGATCCCGCTTTTAAGTTACTTAAACATTCAACAGATTTGCTCTTGCTGCATCATCACGATGTTTGTTGCCAATAGTATTTTTCATGTAATTAAAAAGGTATTCCGCTAGAGTAGGCTAAGAACCAGTCCTCAACATCATGGTGTCATCGTTCAGGCAGTGCAGTCCTCCTTTGCCCTGTCCAGACCTCTCTCTCGCTCTATCCCCTCCTTCTCTTTCACTCTATTTTTCCATTCTGGACTCCTGTTTTGAGGGAGACCTCTCCTCTTCTCTTCACAGTCCCTCCCCCCAAACCTTCTCACCATTAGAAATGACTATAGTTCATAAACTGGGAGAAAGCACTCTAAACATATATGTAATTCAGCTTGTGAATAGATCAGGATAGGATTGTTATTGTTACAGTCAGCTATGGTAATGCATTCACTGACTGAATCCTGCTTTCTTTATTGTTCTGTTACTGTCCATAAATATCAGTGGAACGTTACTGAGAGAACCTCAGACTGCAGAAACTCTCCACTTTTTCTTCCTTTCTAAATAACCTACCACATAGAAAAATCTGACCTGAGATACTATGCAGTATAAGTACAGTATGTATTTCTTAATTAAACACTGAAAGCCTGTTTAAATTAGTAACCATCTTCAGATTAAATTCTATTTTATTCCATTGCTGGAGGGAAAGAGAACTGTATCAGAAACTGTTCCCCGAGGCTACGGTTTAGTCGAGAGAATAGAGCTGTCATGGTTGAATTCAGACCCTCCCCCTCTCCTCCTCTCCCTTCCTCCTCCTCTCCAGCCCTCCCTAAATGACAGCTAATCTGGCCGCCATCAGCTCCTCTGATGCTGCTCTCCTCTCCTCCCCCTCGCAGGGCTGAGGGACAGCCAGGTCTGATGGTGATGATGACATCTAACAGGCCTGCCTGGGGGACCACGCTGGAGTTATCTGCTGTCTACATCCTCCTGAGGCCCTGGGACTCAGTTGTGGCCACTGTAGAGGACATAGGTATAGGCTAGTAACTTTGTAACCATACTGGGTTTTGTTTTGATTTATTTTGTCCAATTGAGAGGACTTCCTCTGGGCTTTCTAATGATGTCACAAACGTGGACGACCTCAGGAATAGGCGTGTCATTCTAGTTCGTTAATTAAATTATAAATGCAGAACTATAACAAAGAACAAAACTATGTTGCAACATTTATTTTCATTAAAATGTTTATTTTGCCGATGTTTCTTATGTATAGCAGATACATATTCCACATCCACCACTTATTCCCAGGGGTGAATTCAGCATAGCTTCCCCAGTCCTGGGTGTCTGATGTGGGCCATGTTTACCAAGTGAGCCCCCTGTCCATGGATGCATCTTTTTTCTTACAATGTGGCAGACCGTTACCCTCCTCAGGCATTACTATCTGACCTCTACTTTCTTCCTTTCTCACCACACTTGTTTCAATGGAGAGTTGTTGGCTAATGAGCTTGTGTAGTTCACAGTGAACCAGAAACTTTTTTTGTGTGTAATTCATTAATCATGGTGAGTTGAGGTTTTACAGTAAATGGGGTGTTCATCGGTCAAGTACTGACCCCAGGCACAAGGCCTTGATGGGCCACTGGACTGTTGACCATAGCCTCTGGGATTAACATTCCTGGAGGCGCCACTGTTTATTTCTACTATAAATAGAGGGGCTTAGGACAGTGGTACACAACCAAACAAATAAAAGAGGGTTATCGTGCTGCTTAACAGGCCGGGCAGAGCTGGGTTTGAATCGAGAGT
The DNA here is from genome assembly GCF_021917145.1 of Hypomesus transpacificus. Lineage (NCBI taxonomy): Eukaryota > Metazoa > Chordata > Actinopteri > Osmeriformes > Osmeridae > Hypomesus > Hypomesus transpacificus. Next base: position 9,120,042 of record NC_061065.1, on the reverse strand, counting down.
GTGGTGCAACTTCTGGATCAAGGTCAAGGGGTACTGAGACTAGTCGACGGTTGTGTATTTCATTGGAACCCCGATCGATTGGATGACCGAGAAACACTTCACGTGCAGCCAGGGGGGTGGGTGTACTATGTTTTCAAATGTGGTTGGGAGAGCTGGGTACAGACCATTCTGATAGTTATGAATGTAGCATTATTGCAACATCGTAGATGCCAACTGCCGTAAAACCACAAAAAGACTAAGAAGAATTTCATGTGTTTTGCGTCTACTATGTTAACGCAGATTCCTAACCATCGTTTCATTGTTCAGCTATAAAAACGCAGTTGTTTAAGTCGGACCTTCAACGCGTTTTTTTGCGTCCAAATTTACATTTCACATTAGATTCTATTAATTTAGCAGACGCTTTTATCCAAAGTGGCAAACCAGTTCATATAGCCTAGTCTAGTTTAAGGTTGGCGGTTTGCAGTTAGCTTACCCCACGCTGTTCTGATGTCCTGAACTGTTTACATTCTTTCAGGCTTGTCCTGTGTTTCACACTAACAGGGTCTTGCTGTGGTGTTTGGTTTAGCTATAATGGGATCCCCCCTGTCACCAGTTGTTATTTCGCACTTTGGAAAGACCCCTAAAAATGCCTGCGTGTTTGTGGTATGCGTGTGTTGTGTGCTGCTCTGTTATGGGGAAAAGGCCGTTCTGTTTTGGACAGGCTTTTTGTTTCTAAGATATCAGTTTTAGTTCGGTTTTACCAAATCAAAAGTTTTTCTTTCTTTTACGGGTTAACATTAGCATGTTTCTCGCATTCCCGAAAGTTAACATAAATACATTCAATCAAATTCAAGTGACAGCTACACTCCCCTGTCTGAACACAAGTGCATTAACCTCCGTTTCTGGAAGTTAAAGGCTGTGCCTAAACCTAATTTAGTTCAATGTTTTGACATGGAGGGGGGTATTTTTTATGATGCTGTGACACCTTCACATTGTGGAGAGACAGTGTAACAGCATTACCCAAAGCCTTATCTTTGGGCTCCTGGGATAAGACCTAGCCGGTTTTCCTTGTTTAACGTGGGTCAAAACTTAACCTAGTTTCCACAAAAATACTGTTAAATGTTGGCAGTGTAACTGCAGTGAAGTTGTATTACGAAAGTTTTTTTTTTAAAGATTTGTAGATACCAATGAATGCCTCAAAACCTGAGGATAACATCACCCAATGACCTCCCAGTGTGCCAGACTCACTCCTGGCCATCTTGTTCGTGGGCTGGGTAGAGAAGCTTGAGACTAACTTTATTTTGTCCCCAGATGAACATGTTATTGCATGGCAGTACAAAAAAAAAACACTTGAACAAATCACATCACAAGATACACACTCTAAAAGAGAGATGAAATTAGAAACACACAAAAAGTGCTCTATGTTTCTGGATTGTTGAAAAGGTTGTTGAGAGCCTGTTGAAAGGTTGTTGAAAGTTCATTTCTTAGCAAGATGGAGATGATGGGTGGGGCACATGGAAAGCGATTCTCCCTCATTTAGGCCATTATCCCAGACTCTTATCATCAAGGACGTTTGTTTTGAGAATAGTGCTGCGGTTGGCACAATCCACAGGAGGATGAGGTGGAGTCTTGTTATCTTTGAGTCAGATTCTTCCTTCTCCTTATCTTAATGCCTCAGGGCTTCTCTTCTACACAATCTCACTACCTTTACAAAAGAGTAACAATCATTTCTTTGAGGGTTTCAGTTGGTTGTAGGCGCTGATCTGTGGGCATCTGTGAAGCCCTCTGTAACATGGCTTGGGAAACGTGCTATACAAATACAATTTGATTAGATTTCATAAAAGTTCGACAGAAAACAGTCTGCATTAGGAACACTCTGTGACGCCTCTCAATCATACAGATTGTCCATTGATTGATAACAAGCAACCTCTTGTGTGGGCTTTGGCCCTGGGCTGAGCTAATAAACAAACAAACAATCGGTAAGTATGTCCAGAATGTTTACGTGGATGTGGTAGAATAGACTAACCAGGAGTCCACAATGGAGAGACTAGGCCTCGGGCACAAGGAGTATGCAAAGACATCGCATCCTGAGTATCCATCCTAGAGCGTGTTCTAGAATTATGGCTTTGCTGCTTTAACTGCATTCTAGAATTACGAGTACCCTGCAGAGATCCAATCACGCTCAAGTGAGGCATGAAGTGTTATCTTAGTTTACAGATGACAAAGTCTTTAACATTGCACATTTATTTCAGAGCATAATGTTGTACATGACATGAGAAGTCATGCTTTGATACAGGATATTCGTATCCTCTAGCTGAAAGAGGGAGGGAGAAAGAGGGGGACAGATAAAAACAGAAGGAGAAAGACAAGTTGCAGTGCTAACCTGTCTGATCTTTTAAAGCCCATAACTATAGCCCATAGCTATAACTCTAACCTAAACTCTGATTCCCTATCAGAATTCTTTAAAACGTGGTTAGCACTTTAGAAAACACTCCAATGGCACTTTAAAAACAACAGATTTACAACGATTTCTTCATATATGTGAGTTTTCGACTGGCCCTAATGTTTCCCAGCTGCCAAGGCTCTCTCTTTCTCTCTTCAATCTCTCCCTCTCCACTCTCTCTCTCTTTCTCCCTTTTTCTCTCTCTCTCTCTCCTCTCTCTCTCCCTCTTTCCCTCTCTCTCCTCTCTCCCTCACCTCTCTCTCCACTCTCCCTCTCTCCCTCTCTCCCTCTCTCCCTCTCCAGTCTCCCTCTCTCCCTCTCTCCCCTCTAACTCGCACACAGTTTGTGGCTGCGGATTTGGCGTTCTTCTCCCATGGGAAAAAGCAACAAGTCCTGCTTTCGCTTCAAAACAAGCTAGCTTTATGATCTGTTTTCCTACATTAGGCACATTTTCAACATAGCGTGTGTTTTAAACTTCCACAATGAGGTTGGCAAATGTTCATGGGAAAACACGGGAGGTAAAATCAGTCAGAGTAGTATTTGTAAATGGTCATTTAAACTTTTGATGCAAGAGTAGACAACAGAAACGTAACACGTGTACTGTTTTTATTTTTTGGTATGAGCACTAGTTTTGTTGTGTGTCACTACTACAGTAGGGTACAGTAGATACTAGTTTGTTGAGGCAAAGAGGGTCTGCCAGAATGTCATGAGCTCCTGCACAAACCCAGGAGCTTCAGGAAGTGCTACTTCAAGCCTGATTTCAAGCCCCAGATATGAGTTCCCAGATACTACGTATTGGGAATTCTTAAAGGGGTCTTTTGGGGCTGAACTGTTGCTTCACTGCACCAGATGTATTGCCCAACTGACTGACCTTCTTTAATGACTCCCTCTCCAAGTTGAGACGCATGCAGGCCCTGGAGATTTAATGAGGGTAAGATTTAAGAAAGCAAAAGCCTGGTAAAGAAAGCACTCCTTTGTGTGTGTTAGTGTATGTGAGTGTGTGCATCTGTGTGTCCATTTGTCTGTGTGTGTGAGAGAGAAAGAGAGAGAGAGAGAGAGAGAGAGAGAGAGAGAGAGAGAGAGAGAGAGAGAGAAAGAGAGAGAGAGAGAGAGAGAGAGAGAGAGAGAGAGAAAGAGAGAGAGAGAGAGAGAGAGAGAGAGAGAGAGAGAGAGAGAGAGAGAGAAAGAGAGAGGAGTCCATCCTCTAACCGTCCTCCACCACCACTCTCTTCCTCAGTTCTCCAGCCACAGGCTTTATTGGGGAGCCAACAGCAGTGTAACCCCATACAAACCAAACACCGCTCATACTCTGCTTAACTTGGGAATCCTGTTCGGAATTTTTGTGTTCTAAAAGGCCCTCTTTGTCAGGCCAGGGAGTATTGATCTGGCTGGCACACAGGGGTTAGCAAGGCTGATTAATAAAGGATCCCTGGAAGACTGTTTAGCTGAAACAGATACAGCCATCTGAAAACATTCTCTTGATTGGCAGCATGGCTTAATACGAGGATGATGGTCAGAACGTTCTCTCTTCCCGTCGAAGCTCTGCGCCCCTTTCTCTCTCCCTGAGCCGAGAGCTCTACCCACACAGACAACAAGGTACGGGAAACCTTGGGCTCTCCTCTCCTTCTCTCCACCCAGGAGAAAACAGCTTGGGGTGGTGGCTAGTTTTGAGGCTAGCCCGCACAGGACAAGGTACAAAGCCTAGCATTCATACTCCATCTGCCAAGCTCTAACCTCAGGAGTCCAGGTCGTCTGTACACCGAGGAAAGGAGGGAGGGAGGGAGGGAGGGAGGGAGGGAGGGAGGGAGGGAGGGAGGGAGGGAGGGAGGGAGGGAGGGAGGGAGGGAGGGTGAGACTAAGGAAAGGTACGGTTCAGGAAAAGCTGAACAGTCTATCCCTCGGTTTCTTGGTGCTGCTTGGTTCTAAAGGGCTAGTGTTCCATTACAACAGGCCCTATGTGTCTGTGTTTCCAGGTGTCAAAACCTTCTCAGTGGGTAGTCAAGGTGTAAGCACCACTGTTGGCTCTCAGATAATAATGTATGTTTAGTACAGTGCACTGTGAATGAAAAATGTTTTCATTTGGCCAATGCTTTTCATCCAAATGAATGAATAGGACTGTCTATGGATCAAGACTGCATTGTACACTCAGAGAACACTGCCTTCGTGTTCCCTCCTGGCGATTAAAGAGCCAGGAAACTGCATCCGTGCCAAATGGTCCTACTAATCAAATGTACAGTGTGCATACTGCACAAAGCTGGTATAAAACATGACAGATTACATACAGTATTTCTGCAGAGCTTTTTGTGTACAACACATCTCACGCAATGCATCACATACAGTACAGTACTGTAGCCTGGCTGTATTAGAATAACCCATGTAGTTGCAGTGAAACCCGGTTTTGTCTTCTCAAGCAAGCCAACTGAATATGCTACAGTATACAGCCACCCCCACCCCCCCCAGCCCAGCCTCGCTGCCCCCCCCCCCAGCCCAGCCTTGCTGCTGCTCCAGTATCTAGGCTGCACTGTCCTCTAAGTGGGAGAGTGTGTAGGGAGAAGCCCTATTGTGGGGGCAGTGAGCTCCTCTGGGCCTCCAGCCAGTGTGTGGCATGGCCACGCTGCCAGCTGCATCACTGGGTCAGATACCTTGACCCGTGACCTGCCCCATTTTGGGCCCACTGGCCTGTGAACACAACCGGGCCCGTCTCTGAAAATGGACTGGAAAAAAGAAATGTTAGCCCACCCTCGTTTAGGTTAATAATGTGTCTGTTTTATCCTTCTGCCTGGCTCTCTGTCTGTCTGTATGGCAGGTTTGTCTGAGTTGCAGGTCAGGGAGCAGAGCAGATTCTGTTCCAGTTTAAAGAGGAGGACCTTGACATTGGTCTGAGGAATGTCCACCAGCAGCCTTCCTGTCCACCATCCATTCACTGTCAGCAGGAGGCCAATGGGACGTCAATATGGAGAGGTACACCGGAATCTGGGTGAACTTGTTGACACTACCAAGCTCTCCCATTGGTTGAGTGACTGCGTCCGATGAGGTCATTAGTAAAACTCTGTACTAGCATGGATTAGTCTGCATTCTGTGAAGGATAAATACACAGCGTTGAGAACATGAGCTTTCACAGTCTGCTACTGCTGAAATCGAACCCAACTGAGGTTAATTCGAATCTGTTTTTACTGTGTCGATAACAGGAGCTACTGTCAAACTGTGTTATCAAAGTCAACAGCATGCTCTCTTGTCATAATACATGAGCGCATCACCCTGGCCTCTGTTTCTCCACAGGAGAGATGATTGGTACCATTAATAAACACATGGATCCTCTTTCTCTGCTTTGACTGAGTGGCCTGACTGTTCCAGGTCACTCAGCATGTGGTGTGCATGCAGTTTAGAGCTGGAAGGTATCCGGTTTGGATTCAGAGGGTTAGGGTTCATGATGTGATTAAGGGGAGTCCTGTGTGCAAGATTGTGGTATTGTTCTGAGCTAAAGCCCAGGCCTTCATTTGGTATCTCATGTAATTTGGTTCTGATGCCATATACAGTATGTCACCTTATGATGGCCTGATGTCCTTGAACCACCTCTTCTGCATTTGAATGGCGGCGTTTTCATGTTTAGACAGATCATCTCACATCTCACATTGATTCTCTTGGTTTTTACCTTTATTCAACCAGGTACGTCGACTTCAATCACATTCACAGCAACCACATGGAGGACACACATGTATCTCTGCAAGGGGCCCTGACCTTGTGCTGTGCCCACAAGAGGTGTGCTGTTTGTGGGGGAGCAGAGGGGGACAGCCTAGGGGCCCTGGAGGTCGAGGCGGTGTGTGTGGGGCCGTCATTGACACTTAGCACCAAAGCAGAAGAGCATGCCGGTGTGTCAACTCCACACACAGCAGCTTTTCCAGGGCACATAAACATCCAGCTCTCTAGGTCTAAAGAGACACAGAAGACACACACACACTCAGACTCACGCTGGGAAACACCACGTCTAACACTGACGCTACACACACTCAGACTCACGCTGGGAAACACCACGTCTAACACTGACGCTACACACACGCACGTGGACTCATGCTGGGAAACACCACGTCTAACACTGACCCCGCACACACCCTGTCACTACCTGCTCCACCCAGGACCTCTGTGTTAGCCTCACCCCAACACACTCAACCGTGGGATGTCTGGGGTGTCCATTTATCCTTCCAGACTGTTCCAGACTGTTCCGTCCTGGGGAGGAGGGGTGTTGGAAGTGTAGGCCCCACAGGAAGAGAGGCAGCAGACAACTAGGTCAGGGCCAATAAGGACAGTTAAACACAGAGAATGTAGGTTTTGTTGATGTGAAATTGACTGTGGTCTATCCATCGAAGGAAGTGGGCGATAGTCCATCCCCGTAAACCAAGCTTTATAATGTGTCTGTCACAATCTGTCATAATCACAATCCTTGCAAGAAAAACTCAAGGTTGCCCAATTCTTTACCCAAAATGCACTAACCTTTTAAGTAATGTCTCACCTACCATATAAGCATTCAATAATGAAGTGTTGTTCTTGGAATATACATTTCTATGGAAACATCCATGAAATAACAGGGTTTATTGAGGCTCTGAAAGGCCCTCTGTGTGCCACGCCTCATCAGTCTGGACCTCACACTTGAGCTTCTGCTGAAGTAAAGACCAACACACCCACACTTGACCCAAGCGTCAGTTTCCATTTGAATCGTCTCCGCGCAGCCACGCCTGCACCCTTTGCCGTCACTCCTGCCCCAGACAGACAAAGGCCTCCCTCCCACCATCCGTCAGATTTGAACTTGTGTGTCGCTCATTTGCTTCAAAGACTGCGTTAGACAGGTGATCTAAAGCCCGGGCTCAGTGAGGGGGCACCCCCGTCTGATTTAGGGGGCTTCTCTCCTGGCTTCCACGCCCTGGAGTCTGGCTCTCACCCCCCGCTGGGTGGCGTGTAGCCCGGCCTGGCATTGCAGCGTTGGCCATCTCCCCTGTCCTTAGTAAACATCAGCCTTCGGGTGTTTTATGGGTCCCTTTGCCCTCCCGTCTCCCTATGGGGCAGTTCTGGGCCTGGAATGCTGTCTAAAGCCGTGGGCCGTCCTTCCTGGTGTTTAACGATGACACCCAGGGCCGGGCCGGGCCCACGGGCCTTTCGGTGGTGTGATGGATGGGGGGCGAGGTCTGTACCGGAGGATCAAAGGCCTGGCCCGGCCTCTGGTGTTGGTTCATGGGGGAAAAGAGGTCGGGCAGTGGGCTGGGGGATCAGGGAAGGGTGGCTAATTCACTTTTCCTGAGATACATGACGATCCACCTGAACTAATGAAGATTGGCCCGGAGGGATGTCTGGTAAATGCAGGAGGAAGTGGTGAGTTTGTTTCAGGTGTCAGGTGACAGTGGTCCTGAGCAGATGTTCATGTGTGTTTCTGGCACTCGGTTTGATGTTGCTTTGTTACGATAGGCAAAGGAATAGCACAATAAAAAGCCTTGTGGCCCTGACAGTGTACCAGACAATAACCATCGACCAGTAGTTTCAACCTACAGGTTTACTGGTTCAGTTGAAGCTCCTTCCTGGACACTGCAGGTGAAATAACTGATGACACTGACAGTTTTTCCAATAAAATAAGGTAAAACAAAAATTCAGGTTCAGCACAGGACTGTTTTTTACCTTTATATCATTAGTTGTCACATCCTATTAACCACTGAAATGTAAACTGGTTTGAGTGGAACCATATGCTAGCCATGTGCTGGTTTCATTTCCCGGCACAGGAAAAGATCGTTTTGGACGATATTTCAGTTGAGATTTTCAGAGTTTCTGGTTGACAGATAAAAATACAGCACACTGACATGAACTCTAAGTGACACTAAATTCTTATTTGACAGTGTGTACTGAGCTGTGGTCTGTATGAATGAGATTCAGATTTTGTAATTGCATGGCATTGATGCAAATGTGTAAGGCAGTGTTGGAAGTCAAACCCATCCTGACTCTCTCCTGTTTGTGTGTTTGGAGAGTAGATGTGGTTGTTGCTTTCTTTATTCATTAACCCTCTCTCTATTCATCTGTTCTTCACTCTCCCTCTCTCTACTCTCTCTCTATCTTTCCTGAGTCTAATCTCTCTCTCCCTCTCTCATCCCTTCTCTCTCTCCCTCTCTCCCTCTCTCGTGGTATCTGAGTTTGGGGCCTCAGACAGGGTAGTGAAGGTTACTGTACGACTGCTCCTGATTGACCGCTTCTGGGGGGTGTCCAGTTACTGAAGAGCAAGAGTAATATGTACAG
>NC_061065.1:8589895-8796250 GCF_021917145.1 Hypomesus transpacificus | reverse complement strand
GTGTGTACTACTCTAGCTAGTCCACTACTGTTGTAATGGGCTGGGCATGAACTACAGGTGACCCCTGACCCCTGTGTTGTTGTGTCAGATACCAGACCATGCTGAGCTGCTGGCTGGACCGTCCCTCTGACAGACCCACCTTCTCTGAGCTGGTGCAACACCTGGGCTCCTGCTCCAGGCCAGCGCTCTACAGGTGACCCCAGTGTGTGTGTGTGTGTGTGAGTCAGAGGTCTGTTTGTGTCTTAAAGTGCTCCAAAGGGGCTGTGATGCCACCAAGAGGTGGGTTCAAAGCCAGGCCAGGGTCGCCGTAGTGATGGCTGTGTTCCCCTGGTGACAACCACTCGCTGTCTGATGACATGCATCATTCTTCAAGTAGACACACACACACACATCAGGAAGAGAAAAGCTGGAGAAGAAGAGGACACTTAGGGACAATTTGTCATCTCCTATCCTCTATGCTTGGTGTGTGTGTGTGTGTGTGTGTGTGTAGGGAGCCTGTGTGTGTGCGTGTGTTTTTGTGTGTCTACCTCGTCCGTTTTGCTAACCTTGCAGCATGTTTGCAGTCTAAGCAGTATCTTACACCAAACGAGGCCATACAGGATATGATGTAGACACCGAAAACTCAAAAACATCCAGCACGTTCCCCCACTTTGGGGAGGGCAGCTTTGAACACGGTCTGCAGGCCTGCATTAGTTTGTGGGCTTGCCCATGTGGGATAGCACATGCCTGTGTGGCTGCGTGTGTCTGCTTTTGCAAACTTGCTTGAGTGGTGTCGAGTATGGAAGTGTTTATGTGTGTGTGCGTATGGAAGGAGGGAGATAAAGAAAGAGGGAAACGGAGATAAAGGGAAATAAAGTGTGTGTGAGCTGAAGAGTGTGTGTGTGTGTGTGAGAGAGAGAGAGAGAGAGAGAGAGAGAGAGAGAGAGTGTGTGTGTGTGTGTGACAGAGAAAGATCAAATGTGTGTGTGCGAGAGAGAAATTGAGAAATTGAGTGTGTGTTTGTGTTACGGCTACTTGTTCATATATTTAAGTTTCTGTCTGTGTCCCTATTGTTGCATGTGTTGTAGTTTAGCATCTCTCTTGTTTCTCCCTCCCTCTCATTCACACTTCAGGTGTCCTTCTGTGATTGGAGGATCAGCGCAACTGTCCTCATCCAATCAGATATTCCTCTGTCTCCATTTAAACCTCCCCTGTCCACTCTTCTTGAGTCATTATGTGTTTGTTAGTCAAAATTTATTTCTGTCGATTATTCAGCATGAGTTGTGTTTTGAGATCGTGGTTGAAGTGTAAGTGATTTTTGTATCGCTTTTTACATAACCATAGTGTTTCTTTTTTTTCCAGTTTGCATACTGCCAAACAGTCCTTGCTAGGTCTCTCTCTTGTCCATAGAGTTAAAGGGTCGTAACAGCGTGTGACTGACAGAGAGTATGTGTGTGTAGGAGAGAAAACGAGAGAAAGCCTGTGTGTGTGAGAGAGAAAGAGAGATCAAGTGTATGTGTAAGAGAAAGAAAAAGATTAGGTGTGTGTGTGTAAGAGAAAGAAAGAGATTGTGTGTGTGAGAGAGAGAGAGAGAGAGAGGAGAGAGAGAGAGAGAGGAGAGAGAGAGAGAGAGAGAGAGCATGTGTGTGTGTGTGTGTGAGATGGTCGTAGGTGCTTCTCCCCAGTCTAACCGCTGAGCTGTGCGTGGCATGTGTTCCTGTTCCCTCAGGCAGCACTGTGTGCCACATAGGACCTAATTAGACCTATTAAATATAATCTAATTTGGCTGAAACTTAAGACGGCTCTAAGTGGCAATCTAATGTGTTGAGCAAAGCTTGCATGCTCTTGAACTGTTTAATTCAGCCCTGGAGTGCTTCTTCGTCCTGCATTCCCAGAGATAAGGCATGCTCTTCCTCCTGTTCTGTGAACGAGCGAAGGTGACAGAGGATGTGGCAGAGGACTGACGGTAAAGGACTGGTTCTTCTCTCTCTCTCTTTCTCTCTCTCCCTCCCTCTCCCTCGCTGTGTGTTTGTCTCTGTGTTTTACTCTTCAATTCTTGTTTTAAATTCTCATAGGGTTTTGTTGTTTTCTGCTGCGTGTGTGTGTGAGAGCTTGTGTGACGGTGCATAGCAGTGTGAGAGTGTGTGTGTGTGTGCGTGTGTGAGTGAGGGTGTCTGGTCTGATAACTGGGAGCTCCCCTGCAGCTGTGCCAGAACAAAGCACCTCTTTAACCCCCATGAAACGTCCCGTCGTGTTATTAATCCTCTTCTCCTCACCTCCAGACTGTGCATCCTAATCAGACCCCTTCACCTTAGTCTTCTGCTTTTTCATTAAAAACACATGCATGCAACACACACGCACGCACCCACATGCACACAAACACTCTCGGAGACACACACACTTTGGTCCCTTGCATGTCCTTCTCACAATTGGTTTCAGCAGCAGGGGGTTTTCATACAAGGCCCTGCTAGCTGGCTTGTGTAAGTCTGTGCGTGTATAAATGCGTGTGTGTATGTCCCAGTGTAAGAATGTGTGTGTGTGATTGACTGCATGCGCATGTCTGTATCCGTGTGTGTGTGCACGATGCTGTGTGATGTTTCCCTTCAGTTTCAACACCATCCGTGCTGCTCTCTGTCTCGCTAAAGAAAAGGCTGCTTTCCTCCCAGGCTGCGTTCCTCCACCCTGAAGGCCGGACTGGAAGCAGCAGCTGTTCCTTAGAGGAAGCTATCTGTCTTCTACAGGTGAGACGTGCGTCTCTATGTGTGGATATATGACAACTGTGTGTGTCCATGTGTGTGTGCTGTAGGAATTTGAGCGACGAAAATCACACTGCCGTTGACTGTACAATCCACGTGTAACTGTTCACCTCTGAGCTTTCAGCAACGCCTCATTCCTCTCCCCTCCTCCCCCTAGTAAAAGGCGGTGCCCCTACCTGCGTTCCCCCTCTCCTGCTTGGGGCAGATTCCTTTGGCGGGGGTCATCCTCCTCTCCTCCTCCTCTCCGCCGGGCGTCACCTGGATACCCACCTCCACAGGCACGGCCCCCCTGCCCAGCACCAGCCTCCCCCTGGGGGAGACGGAGCTGCCGTTCTCCCCCGGCTTGGTGAAGCACCCTGGAGGGCCCGCAGCTCCGCGGCACAGCCTCCTCTTGTGCTCGATGAAGACCAGGATGTCTCCCAGGGGGAAGTTGGTCTGGCACTGGCCGCAGGTCAGCAGGTCATGCTCGCCAGGCCCCACCCACCTAGGGCTGGGATTGGACGGTGCCGGAGACACGGATCCTGCCGCTGACTCATGGTTGGCCTCGGCTGGGATAGGGGAAGGAGGCAGAGAGGGAACCGTTAGTTAAGGGTCATCTCTCGCTGCTCAGTGTCTCGTTCAGCTGCAGCCTACACACAATTGTTTGCAGTCTCAGATAGAGACATTCTTTAAATAACATCTTTCGAAAACATGTTAGAGTTTGCTGGTTATTACCTAACTGAAGCCATCTCTCCATCCCCCAATACGTTTTCAAACCGGGAAAGTCCTAGTTTTTATTTTACACAGTCCTTAAGCGCAGACACACGAGTGCTGTGTTATCAGTGTGTGACATCTATCAGAGTACAGCTGCCTCTGGAGTGCATGTGTGTAGGGTTGGAGGTGTTCCACTGTGCTAGATCAGCTTCCTGTTCAGCTTTCTGTTCTAGCACCTCTAGCTTGCAGTACCGCAAAGACTTACGCTCCACGATGCGCTTCACGTACCATGCCACATCCACTAGCATCGTGTGTGTGTGCACGCAGCACATCTAAAACACGGGTGTATTCTCAGTGTCCTGTTTAACAGAACAAACCTCCCTTTTGGTCTTTTTGACATCATCATTAATATTACCCTGTTAACCCTCTGGTGTAGGCAAAGTCCCTTGTTTTTACTGTCAGTCCCTTATGGATGACTCTCAACGCTATGCTGGTGATCCTGTGCAGCTGTGTCTTCACCAGAGAGCCTGGAGGAAGACTGAAGCTCCAGGGACTCTCAGGACCCTCGTCTGAGAGCGTGCCCAGGGAGAAGTGGTGATACCTGGGAGAGGACCTCAGCCCAGTTTTCCCTTCAGTGTATTTCGGTGCAGATTCTCTAAAGGATCAGTGTGTGTGTATGTGTGTTTTACATGTGTGTGTGTGTGTGTGTGTGTGTGCACGTGTGTGCTCTCCTCAGGCTTGATTCTTCACATAGGGGAGAGAGATGCTAAATTTGAGTCTCCCACAGTGCCCTTGTCCCAACCTCCGGTCATAACTGAAATGTAAATGTTTGGTTTTCATGGATATCTTCCCAACCCTCTATCTGTGTCTGTCTCCCATGTCCACTTCCTCACCTGAGTCCCCCTTGAGCGTCGATACATCTTTTTTCCCTGTCTGAGAAGTATTCCTGGAGCCTTTCCAGGTCATTTCCATCTCATAATCAGAGGAGGAACACATATGTTTACCCAGAGATCATAGCCTGTGACAGAAAATCATGTGACTTGTTCCTCTGGGTTCCAGTAAAGGCCATGTGTGTGTGCGTGTATGAATGTGTGTGTGTGTGTTCACATGTGTGCATGTAAAGTACACGCCACACTATGTGCACTATGTGAACTATGTGCACTATGTGAACTGAGAACACACAATGTTCTCAGTTCCTGAGAACTTTGACAACAGGGGTGGCATGATTTAAAGTGGTCTAGATTCCTGACGTGTCTTTATCTCTGAGGAGAGCATCGAGTATGGTGGCTGACAAGCACCTGGCCATGGCACTCTCCCAGCTGAGAAGAGAGAGAGAGAAAGAGAGGGAGAGAGAGAGAGAAAGAGAGGGAGAGAGAGCGAGAAACAGAGAGAAAGGGCGAGAGAGGGGGGGAGGAGAGGAGAGGGAGAGAAAAAAGAAAGACAGAGAGCGACAGAGATAGAAAGAGAGTAAGAGTAAGAGAAAGAGCGAGCGAGAGAGTGATAAAGAGAGATGAACAGAGGGAGAGAGAGAGGGACAGAGATAGAAAGAGAGTAAGAGTAAGAGAGAGAGTAAGAGAAGGAGCGAGCGAGAGAGTGATAAAGAGAGATGAACAGAAGGAAAGAGAGAGGGACAGAGAAAGAGAGGGACAGAGAGTGTGAGCCTGGGAACGAGGAACAGGGCTGTTTATTAACCCAGGGTTGAGTAACATGACCTGGGGGTGAAGGAGGTAAATTAGCAGGTGTTGGCACCGTCACAATGCCACTGGAACATCACTTGCCCGGTAGGACACCTTCAAACCACACCCGCACTAACTCACTCACCCTCCAGGATGGTTGTGTGAACACACACACACACACCTCTTAAATCAACACTCTCTCATGACAGACAAGTTATAATTCCACCAGATGAGATACCAGATGCTTCTTAGGTGAGGAAGGGCATGAGTAGAACATGTCACATAGCAGAGAGACTGCTGACAGGAGCAGAACCAGTATGGTTTAACACAGAATCAACACTAATAATGCCTTTATCTCACGGTGCATCTCCACCACCACACCTAACTTGAACATGTGCGCAATCACAAAGTCAAGTAAAGATTGGGGGGGTATTTATAAAAGAGGTAATAATTTTAAATGGTAACATACGTTAGTTGTGTCACAAACACACACACGCACACACAGATACTGAACAAGATTCTCGGTCTTATCAAGTTGGAGTTAGTCAGACAGACTTAGAGCACCCCCTATCAGTTTGACTGGGTTGGAGACTCTATGCCTGCTACTGCAGCTACAGACAAGATAAATGCACACACAATGTGCTCCACTCATTACAGGTCAGGTGATACTACAATTTAGAAGAATAAAAAAATCTGAAACATTAACCCTGAATATTGCAGACAGAGATATATTTCATTGCCATATCTCCACTTTATCAAACTGCATATTGGCACCAGCAGTAGAGAAAGGCCAGATATTTTACTTTGATTGTGAGAATAATTGGTTTCGAGCCATTATGTTCTCTATTTTCTTTTGTTTTCCTTGTAACCATTGGCATGTAACACACACCTGAATACGCACGCACATACACAAGCATATGCATATTCAGGCACACACACGCATACACGCAAACATTTTTGCTGAGTCCATGGGGAGAATGGGATGAGATTCGCTGCTGTCATCATATTGAATACCACCAATGATACAGATGGTTGTGATCAAAAATTAAAATGACAAGTGGCTCCACTTATGCATTTTCATGACTGCGTTTGCCAAGGAAAGCTGCAACAGTGTGTGTTGTGCAAGGGTGTGTTCGCTGTGTGTTTCATTATCTTATCTCCATCTAATACAGAACAGTCTCTTCTCAAATCATAAATCGAAACAAATTTCTTTGCAAAACATTCATCGTAGATTATTTCCCAATAATGTTGTGAGAGAAGATGCGAAAGATTTTAAATAGACAATTATCTATGAAAAAAAAAGAACTCGAAAAAATTGCAAGATTCTATGAACACAAATATGACATGCATGAAAATGCACATTATATTTCCAATTTTACATTTTATAAATGATAAAATCATTTATGTTCTCTATGTAATTTACTCACTGTAAGGTATTATTAGACAGGAATTCAAGTATATGTGATGGTAGGTGGTAGCATTATAAATTGAGTAATGTGTATCGCCCCATCTCTCAAAAGCCATACAAGACCAAGATGCATAAAGACAATCTGCTGTAGAAGTATTTAGGCGAAACTATACAATCAAAGTTTGCACAATGTATTTACTGTATATCCAGTTTCTATCACAGAGACTGGCTATCATTGGGTGTTCTTAAACAATCACAAGGAGAAAGACGATTCTTCGAATTACAAATAGTGTCAAATATCAATAACTTTAAGAGCACAAAAGCTAATACACTTTCTCCACCCATAAGAGATCAGTTTTGTGACATGTCATTTGAATCCACAATGTGAAACACACACACACAATTTCTGGGGAGGTCAAACTGAACATGTTTGTCTTTTCAGATAATTTGTTTGTACGTGTGTAATTGTGGATCCTGTGTGTGTGTGTGTGTGTGTGTGTGTGTGAGTGAGTGTGTGCAGTGTCTGGACACGTTGTCAGTGTGCATGAGAAGGTGGTGAAGAGGCTTCCAGTACATGTAAAGTACATCGAGAGCCTGTCCAGAAAAATGTGGATTTTCAGGTTCTCTGCTCTTCCCAGCACACCGTGACCCACAGGGCTCTCGCCTCAGGGCACAACGGCTGCTTGAGCAACCCTTGAGAAGACACACTGAATGAGCAGTCCAATTATTCTGTTGACTCAGTCAACTGATGGCTCCGACCACGCCCTTACTGTACTATAGGTCAACAAGTATTGCCGGGCCCTGAGCCTGGGGCCTGTGGTCTGAGACCTGAGGCCTGTGGTCTGAGACCAGGGGCCTAAAGCCTGGGCCAGGATTTACCTATGATGTGTTTACGACCGTATTAGGCTGGACATGTAAACACAGCAAATACAATTTGTATAATGTACATTAACACAATGTGCAAATGTCCATCTGGCTGCTTTGTGTGGTACGTGAGAACACTGTTGTGAGAGAACAGGAAGATTCTTACCTACCTGCAGACTAACCTTCTCCACAAACCCCTGGACATAAATGCTAAATGTCTCAATGTAAACATATTCTGGTACCCGCTCATTCTCTGAAGATCACTCACTTAATTGTCTCTAACATTCAAAATACTAACCCTATGCTCTGGATTGTCTCATCTGACATGTTGCATGAGCAAGTCAGGTAGAATGATGGAACAGGTGAACTAACTCCTAAATGACTCCAGAATGGATCCCAGAACTGTTATTAGACTCAAATAGCGTTCAAATTGGCAAGTCAATCACACTCCTATGATCATTTACTGTTTCTCTCAGTGGTGTGAACTAGTAGACACGGATATAAAACCATTAAATAATTCAGCTTTGTGAACTCAAACTTCGAAACAGTACACTAACTAATAATGAAAAAATATATAAAGAAATTCCCAAATAATTAGACTTCCACTATGTACAGGATGTCTACCATTGTTTGTAGCCAGGTGACCATTACCTGTCGAATGACTGCAGCATAATGTTTCACACATCTACCTTTAAGGTGTACCAATATAAAACTATAGACTTATCTATTCCAAATGTGACAACCTCTGAGCCATTTGAGTGTACAATTGTCAGTTGTGTGGTAGATCTGTAGGCTACACATCTGAGCAATGAAGAAATAATTAATTGCCTGATAAAACGATAACATAGGCAAATGGTAAGTGATAGTTATAGATATTAAAACTTTGATGTGTAGGGCAGAATGTGCCTGTCCCTGTTCAACACAAAACAGATTGGCAAAAGATTACATCATGGACTTCTGCTATGAATTAGCCAGATTAGGCCGCTATGAAATTGGATTTAAGCACGGGTAGAGCGCGCGGGAAATCCTTGGTTGATTTAATTGATTTAAAATTAGATTATGCGACTTTTTAATCATATGCCCACATAGTCTTGTCTGAGATGTAATCTATAATTTGACCCATATTCTGTTCTTGGCCTGTGAAATTTACAAGAATTAAAGAAGTCGTGACTTTTGGCACTGGAATGTACTCCCAACTCCCAAATCACAGCATTTTGACGAACCTTAATGTTAACGATGGTTGTGCTAACAGTAAATTTCATGACATGACGAATGAATACAAATAGGAATATGGTTATGAAATCTATTATTAACCTTTCACCAGCTAAATCAACGTTTACTGAATAAATAATAGCACTAAATGGTACTTTTTCCAGAGATTTGATCAACGTTTTCTGTAGGATAATATCACTGTGTTCCCATTCTACATAGACACTTGAAAAAAGATGTATCTAAATATGGCTCCGAAAACGAAAGAGATTTGGAAGATAATGTTGATAGTCTTTAGCTTACTACGCGTAACCTACAATGTAAACAACTGATGATACAACTTAGATAGCTCTACAAAGATGTGGTGGAATTTGTTGTGCGGGCTCGTGTGTATATGTGTGTGTAAGAATTATAACAGTTGTGTACATTTCTTGGGTGTTTTTATATAGTCTTTCATGCAAACCCAGTATTCAATTCCTAAATTGTACGTCTTCTTTCCAAGCACACACACACACACACACACACAGTCTCACAGACACACACGCACACACACCTTATAATTTGGACAGGTAAGCATACATCAATAATGGATTTTACAATCCGGTTAAAGGGTGGTCAGATAGCTTACTTAATGCATAAGATTAAACAACAACCTACATTGGGATATGGACAACATCTGTACTATTTTCATAATATGAAAAGTTAGGGAGAAATGGGCCACCTTTGGTCTATTAAAATCCTTAAATAATATATCAAACAAACATACAATAAGATAGATTTTTCAGTGAAAGTTTCCAAAGCATCGTTATCGATATAGACTTATCAATTATCCCACATATCCACAAAAAAAACTATCCTTCTGCTTTGCGTTTTCGTGCATACAAGAAATAATCTTACAGTTTAGTCTACTGCAAAAAACAAAAACAAACAACATGAAAACCATTATATTTCAAGTTAAGTGTATATTATAAATCCATTCAAAACAAGAGAATACTCACGCCGTATTGTTTCTCTCAGTGACAACGATAAGTGCTGCGGGTTCCCTTGCTTGCGACGGGACATGGCCCCGGCATTTACTCTGGCATCGCCCGGTGAACAACACTTGGAGTCGGCTCGCACCGTGGTGATTGTTCTCTGATAACCAATAATTTAACTTTTTCTCAATTCCCCCAAACGTAACTTCTGGTTAATGCAACTGAAGTTCAAACAGTGCCGCCTATGCGTTTGTGTGAGCTGAAAGGCAGGATGAGAAGCACGCGGATCGGTCAGTTGTCCGTCTCCTGTCACCTCTTGAGCCCGTGAAACACCTGAGATGCAGCCAAATCGTCCTTTATTATTCACGTGCGCCTGTGCAATCGTTGAACTCTGCGTTTTCTCAAGCGGATTAAGTTTTTGTGAAAAATTGCGAATTCGTTATCGACAATTCCGAGCTTGATGCCTTCCTATGCGACTCGCTGACAGATAGGGTACGGTGCATACCACTCTCCGACCGGTGAGAGACCGAGTATTCAATGATATACCTCTTCTTTTCATTAATCTTTGATACTAATGAAACTATAATGGTCGAACCTCGCTAACTATGTGGAGTCCTTGGTTTTTCTGCTTGAAGATAATGACCCCTGCCAACAGTCCTCTTGCGCGTATTGGCATCGGCGCACAAAACGGCATTGGCAACTATTTGTGTTAGTTGAGAGGGAGACAAAAGATAAGAGTCAGACACATCCTTCTTCTTCACTTCAAACCAGCAGTGGTCCAATGTTTCTTAATGTCTTCCTCTTCTTTCACTGTGGTAGGCTCCGGAGTGCTTGAGGGACCCCGCGTGTGTGTGGCTTGGGTTGCCTCCGTAGAATGGGATAGGATTCAAGTTCAAGTACGGACGTGACGTTGCGTCCACGCTTAGAGATATCAGAGGGACTTCACGAGCATTGAGGGCGACTAGCGGTGATTTGCGAAGACATTGGTTCACCTGAACATCGTTAACCAGCGTGGAGAATGCGGGAATGGACAGATCACAAACCAAATCTTCGCGCTCCAAAACCGCATCTGACTAAGCTTATTAGATTTTTTTTTAGCCTAAAATAGAAACTTAACCTACCGTTACCATATCAATTAAGACTGCATAACCCAATTGCATCAGATAAATTAAGTAACGAAACAATCCCCAATGTTTATAATGACATTCGCATTTCATGGTGGAGAATCGTTTTGTTTCCTCCTACGTTATGGCTTTACTGAACCTAACGGTGGAAGCAGTTCACCTGCTGAAACATGCTGTGGTGTCCATCGGTAAAGTAGGACTGTGTGTTGCAAATTTGTTGACACAAAACCCTCAAGCAGCGTACCCCAAGCAGCCAATCTAAACAAAAATGGAAGCAACATTTTGGAATTATTAATATTTATGTCGACACATGTTGGCACCAGGCGGGCCATATTTTCCTAATTCACTGGTATGGAAATATTGTATGTGGGAATATGTAGCTAAAAGAGAGACAAATAGGCTTTTGGTCACTATGCTATTTAGTAAATACAAAGCACAGGTGAAGCCTCAATGTCCATGTATAAGACACTATTAGCTCAACTATGCTGTAATGAAGCAACACTACCCTCTGTTGGCATTTAATGATTTTTTCTGATAGGCTCAGTGGTGTGATAGCCTGTGCCCAAGCTCGTATTTGTACATGCGCAAATTCAAAAAGCATTTGACAAAATTGGCTAAATTTAGCAGTGGATAGCTGAGAACAAAGTTCAACGTTTCTAGAAATTCTAGAAAGTACTTCACGTCCACGTTATTATTATTTTTCAAATTCAAACACTAATACGCCAGGCCCACAAAGCCCATTTTGACTACTCATAAGTAAAAATGGAGTGGCCTTGCTCAAAACCTCCTCCTTTCCACACAATACCAAATAGCATAAAGTGGCACTCTCAAGATGCCGTCTTAAGCTAGACTTAACTCTAAATTACTTAAATATTGAGTTAGATCTTTATTTTCTCCCAATATTTTACTAGTACTATAGGTACAGCTTCTCCTGATAGATACTGTCCATCACATTCAAAGTCTAACACTGGCCTTATTTGACCAGAAGTGAATGTGTAATAAAATTGACCATTAATGGTGAGTTGATCTAATTACAATTGCCAGTAGACTCAACCGAATCCTTAAAGGCCTATAGACCACCGTTCTTGAGCTGACATTAATAATGCATGATTGGCAATTTTAAAAGCATTGGGAGTTTGATTGCTGTAGGCTAGGCCTAGGGGACTTACAGGTCAGTAATTATTTATCCAAATGAAATGTCATAACAGTTCTGTCTTAAGTAGATTTAGTTGTCAGTTGACTACATCGAAAAAGTGTGTTCCTACTCCTGGTTATAGTCGTCCTAAACCGAGAACACAGACTGACATATAAACACAAAGTATGGGACATTGTCATTCAGTTTTTCACCTCCCCATAACCAGAAGACTTACAGCAGCTGTATTAGTGGGCTGATAAGTCTGCGCATAAGGAAGACATTATATCAAAGAGCAAGACGACCATCAGGAACCCTGCTGGGTCTCTGCACCCATCTCCTTTCCTTTGTTCCTCAATAACACATCTTTTTTTCCATTATAGCTAGTGTCAGTTGGCTGTGGGATATACCTGTAATAGCAGGACAGTATATGCCCAGCCACCAGTGTATCATGGACATAGGAAAGGTTTTAGGTCCAGTGTGGTAGATCTCAGTCTTGTGTTTCAGGGCCAGCAGAGACCAAAGTAACTGATCAACCATGTCACTAACAACAAAGGCATACAAAAGTTGATGGTTGATTGAAAAGAAAAGATATAGAAACCAATCATTGCAGCTGCTACAATGCGTACAGTAAGTTCCACACATCATTGGTTCATCAGTGAACAGACTTCACAACAAAGTTATAGTTGTGTTTTCCATTACAATGATGGAAGAAAGAGAAACAAAATGGAGGGTCCATTGTTGGCAGCATCATTGTTAATGTGAATATCGCTTTGGGATTTGCTGATAGCATCTCATTATGCAATGTTTAATATTAATAAAGTAGGTATGGGTATATTATTCATGAGATGATATACTTATCTCTTGCTTTGTGTGTAGGTGTGTCTGTGTATGTGTGTGTGCATGTGTGCGTGTAGCAGGTCTGAGAGACAGATTAAGATGCTTCCTTGTATTGGCAATGCAGGGAGGACTCTAAAGAGGTCCATTGCGCACATTGTGCAGTTAAAAGGCTTTGTCCAAGAATGGGTTAATAATGCATGCATATTCTACATTTTAATTGGAAACTAAATGATTTACTGCTGTCTCTTTTCCGACAGTTGTTGGGTAAGATGGGTTGGAGGTCTATTGCTACATGGTCACACAGAAAACGGGGACATAGGCCTATTTTGACGAAAGCAATAATTAATCTAACCTAATTTACGGTGCAAAACTGGCAAGAAATGACCAAACGGCGTTAATTAGGGGTGGAGAATAACGTCACATATTTTGCCTATCAATATAGATTGATATAGTCAACACAATTCCCACAAATGTGATTTTTCGCATGTTAAATGTTGCACTGGTCGCTACCAGGAACAAACCTCCGTCGGTCCACTAATTTGAGAGCGTTAACGATGAACACATTTCCACTCGCTGTCTTTTATCTCCATCTAGTGGTTTTGCACCGCCCAACAGTCAATTCCGTAAACAAAACTGTAAATCAATCATTTTAGGCACTGAGATCTTTATTGCGTCTGAAGAAATGGGTGAATTTTGCAACAACAACAAAAAGAAAATAAGATTTTATTGCATTTGTATCATGATTGGAATAGGCTACTTTTCCAGCGTTTTCTATGGTGCCCGTATAAAGTCCCACATACTTACAGGACTCTACCACCTCGGCATCCACTCTGGATTGACAGCGGAGTTACTAGTGCCGCAAACTTCTGCATGTCCGAAGTCCAGTGTGTTGAGAGTGAACTGGAAAGAAGCCGGGACAGTCACTTGTGGGGACTGATCGTGCATAGCAACCGGTTCTTTCTCATTGGTTTCTAGAAGGGCTTCAGGTCAGACCTTCCTAAAAAACACATATTTGCATTGCAAGTTGTCTGATGTGGCAGGAAAAGGTTGGCTGTGAAGAAGGCCCAAGTTTCACTGGCCGGGCCCGTGACTGGTCACACACTCCTGCGCAGTAGGTGGCGCTGTATGTAGGTTTAAGTTGGCTACGATCTGCCCATCACATTATGGAAGAAGAAGATGACTAAATCAAAAATGGCAGCGTCCGTCTTACGATGGGGACTGTTATCGATGAGTGACTAGCTGTTTAAATCAATCTACATATACTATTGTTTATTAAGTACGTGTGTACCTATTAATTCTGAAGTCTTCATGTTCAAGGTATGTGTTTCCACTTCAAAACACTTATATCAGGCCGCCCGAATACACTTTGAAACTGTTCCAGAAACTGATTGAAAAGTCATCCACGGCTACCCTGCAGCTAGCAGCCACCCACCTAGCTAGCTTAGCAAGCAACGAAGTCTAGTTTATCAGCCCCCGTGTACGTTCGTTTAGGATGTGGCTTGCTTGCGCATTGTCTAGTGCTAACCTTTAAATAGTGTTTAGGTCAGCGGTGTTGTTTTTATTCTGAAGTTGTAGCTTACTAGCACTTGTAGTTTTGATGATTGTGTTGTTACCAAAGTCAGTTAGCTGAACTGTTATGCACATTTTTGGCTGCCACGCCGTGTCAGACACCTAACTATAGCTAGTGCTAGCTTGCTAAGTGAGTGAGCATAATAGCTCCAACTACGCCAACAGAGTCCCACGCCACCGAGACTGACGTTAGCTTGCTAGATACAGAACGCGGAACTAGGTAGCAATTTTACAGAGGTATCAGTGTCTAGTAGTATTACTAAACCATGTATTTGGGAAATATGTCAACTTTGGTTTGATAACACCAAAATGTAACACCGTGTTTCATACCAACGCTTTTAAAGTTTCTGTGTTCACCAGCCCAGCTCAGCGGGTCCATCCTCCGTCGCCTCTCCCCATCAAATGAAGGAAAACAAGGAGAACTCGACTCTGTCGGGTCAGGCTTTCCTGGACCACATCAAGCCATGCTGGTACTGGGATAAAAAGGACTTGGCTCACACGCCCTCTCAGTCGGAGGGTCTGGACCCGGCCACCGAGGCCCGGTACCGGAGAGAGGGAGCCCGCTTCATATTTGACGTGGGAACGCGACTAGGACTGTATCCTTCATTGACATATTTGGCGTTTACACTAAATCTTACATTAAATCAAGTCATATACTCCCATTTGTTTTTAACGTTTGATTAGTAAGTAGGCTCCGGTGATTTTAAGATAATTTGGACGACACGAAAGTGTATAAATCCAAGTGGTGCATTTGTGGATCGTATCCTTAACTTTAGCCTCAGACACTATGACACCTTGGCAACTGGAATTATATATTTCCACCGCTTCTACATGTTTCACTCTTTTAAACAGTTCCCAAGATATGTAAGTATATGAAAGGCTGGCAATATAATTTCTTACTTAGACTGCTGTCTAGAAATGGCACAATGACATCATACTTGAGTGTAGATGTGTGTGAGCCAGCATGTCCTGTCTTCCTCAGGTGACAGGGGCTTGCTGCCTCTTCCTGGCTGGGAAAGTGGAGGAGACTCCTAAGAAGTGTAAAGACATCATCAAGACAGCCCGCAGCCTCCTGAACGATGTGCAGTTTGCCCAGTTCGGAGATGACCCCAAGGTGAGTTTTCCTCCTCCACCACTCACCTTTACTTCTTTCTTTATCTCAGCAACAGTTGGTTAAGTATGGGAGTTAAGGGAGTCCGGAGGCTGAGCGGTTAGGGAATCGGGCTCGTAATCTGAAGGTTGCCAGTTCGATTCCTGGCCGTGCCAAATGACGTTGTGTCCTTGGGTAAGGCACTTCACCCTACTTGCCTCGGGGGAATGACCATGTACTTACTGTGTCGCTCTGGATAAGAGCGTCTACTAAATGTAAATGTGAAATGTAAGTACTGAGTTTCGTGGGTTCCATGTAGTCAACTTCACTCTTGCACATACTGTGTGTTCTTGTGATGCTTATCCACAGGAGGAGGTGATGGTGTTGGAGAGAATTCTGCTACAGACAATTAAGTTTGACCTACAGGTGGAGCACCCTTACATGTTTCTCCTGCGCTATGCTAAGCAGCTCAAAGGTAACTAACTGATGTCTGCTTTAGTCTTTATGGGAAAGTAAAAGCTTTTTTCCAATCAAAGGATATTTATTTGAATGCTTTAAATTTTTTACCAAGGTGACAAAAACAAGGTGCAGAAGCTGGTACAGATGGCCTGGACCTTTGTTAACGACAGGTGAGCGACTCTTAACTGTCACATTCCTTCTAGGATAACCAGCCTATCTATTGTGTAGGAATACTGAAATATCGTTTACATACTAATAGAATCGTTTTTCTTCTTTTATTCTCTAGTCTACTTGTCTGCACTGTTGGATAAGCCTGAAAATCAAGCATTTCATTGCAAATAACCCTTATGTGCATTTGACCGTAAACTTGAACTTGTCTATTGGCTTTGCCATCTTTCTGCCTCCCCCCCAGCCTGTGCACCATGCTGTCCCTGCAGTGGGAGCCAGAGATCATTGCGGTGGCCGTCATGTACCTGGCTGGACGCCTCTGCAAGTTTGACATTCAAGAGTGGACTTCCAAACAGTCGTCACGGCGATGGTGGGAGCAGTTTGTTCAGGACGTTCCTGTGGAGCTTCTAGAAGGTATGTTTTTGTTTCCAAGTACATCAGAACCCTTTGTTCTGGTCCTCTCTACTGTTTCCCAGTGGTATAGCCTGAGGGGAAATTCCACCAAAATACATCTTAAACTGACCGACTGAGGCTGGCAGTTGTGTGGGTGAGATGGTTGGACTGGTCCATGACATGGTCATGATGTGTGTCTGTTGTGTCTCCAAGACATCTGCCATCAGATCCTGGACTTGTACTCCCAGGGCAAGCAGCCGATCCCTCCACAGTTACAGGAGAAGGAGAGAGGCCCCCCCTTGCCACCTGCGCCCCCCACACCACAGGGCCCTCCCCCAAGCTCCAACCCTCCACCCCCACCACCCAAGAAAAACTCCCCCCAGGGCAGCCCTCCTCGTCAGCTCAAACGGCCACACGTGAGTCCCTATTCTGACAACCGAAGCCAACGCTCTGCTCTATGTGGATCTACACAACAGCAGTTGGATGCATTTGACGATGTAGCTCAAAATCCCTTTCTCGCTTCTCAGGCGTCTCCTAAAGAGGAAGTGAAAGTGACAGGTAAAGAGACAAACTCACTTTCAGGCTATTGTAGAAACATCTTAGGGAGTTAACTGAATAGTTGTGTATTTTTCACTAAACATGAACTGAATATCAATTTTTTTTCTCCCTCAGAACAAGTTGGCTCCAAGATCCCTCGTCTGGAAAGCCCTATGCCCCCCCTGCCGACCACCCAACCTCCTCCAGGTGAGTCTCCTCTCCATGACCCCCTGTCGACCACCCAACCTCCTCCAGGTGAGTCTCCTCTCCATGACCCCCTGTCGACCACCCAACCTCCTCCAGGTGAGTCTCCTCTGCATGACCCCCTGTCGACCACCCAACCTCCTCCAGGTGGGCCTGTTCTCCGTGGAACTCCCTAGTTCCACTTTAGCATCTAAAGAAGGCACAAATACTTTCTTAGAATCTAGTTACTTAACTTACCAACCAATTAAAATACTCCCCCTCTCAGCCTTCCTAACCAATCTGATTAATTAATCCGCTTGATCGTTGGTCTCTTGCAAGACTTCTTCTCTGGTTCTCTGTGAAGATCTGGCAGTTGTTGGATTAGATGACGTAACAGTCACTCTCTCTGTGTGTCTTTCTCTCCCTGCAGACCGCAAGGCCCCCATTCCAGCCCCTCCAACCGAAGCAGAGCCTCCTGCAGTGAGTGAATCTGCCCCCCCCCTGCCCCAGGCTCCTCCACCCCACCAGCCCCCGCCCCTGCCCCACCGCCCCCCTCCTCCCCCCCCGCCCTCCAGTTACATCATGGGCATGTCTACCTCCAGCTCCTACATGTCTGGGGAGGGCTACCAGAGCCTCCAGTCCATGATGAAGACAGAGGGACCTTCCTATGCCCCCATGCCCCCAAACTACGGACCCCCAATGCCCTACCACCCACACTCCTACCCCCCACCCAACGCCCCGCCCCCTGGTCCTCCCCCACCTACATCCTACATGCCCCCTGCCCTCCCTCCCCACCCGTCCCCCTCCTACCCACCTCCAGGCTACAACCCCAGCTACCCTCACCCTCCTCCACGCATGCCCCCAGGACACGGCGTCCCCCCTCCAGGCATGGGTATGCCTCCAGCAGGGTACCCACCTCCCCCTGTGCCCCCTGGACAGGCCCTGCCTCCGCCTCCTGGCATGCCCATGCCCAACCGTGGATGGATGAGATGAAAGGAAGGTGGTGTGGTTTGATCTTTCTAAGGGTCTGCCTCAGACACAGAAACGACTCCCAGATGGGCTGGCAACCCCAAGCGTCTGAAGACTAGATCCTGTGGAATCAATTCTATTCTTCAGAACAGAAATGATTTTGTTCCACATTCCAAACATTTTGTATCAGAGGAGAGGACACTACAAGGGTGTTTAATCTTTTGGTATTTTGTCGTCAGTTGAAATGTCACGTACTTAAGAGCCAAAAAGTTTTGTTCGTTGCTGAACAGGCCGTCTTTCTTCTTTTGCTTTCATTTTACCTTCTGATGTAGTTTTGTGTTATGACCTCATGATCATTTCGGCAGAGAAATAATTATTTTAACTCCTCCCAACCACCTTCATTTAGTTATGTTGATATGACTTCTACTGTACCAAAAGTTGGGAGTCAGTCTGCAGCAAACTGCATTTCAGATGTGGGACGAGGGGGATGCTGTCTGTGGCTGCTTGCTAACACTGGACAAATGGAGGTGTACTTGTACATATGTGAAGTCTCGACCGATGGATCTTTTTAGAGAGCTTATATCCGTACGTGCCTTAGCTAGGCTTTTCTGTAACAAGTGCACCTTGCTGCATACACACTTGTTGTTGTGTCACTTGGGACAATAAAAAAAAATCCATTTTCCTACATTGAACAGTTCCTGTATTATTTTTCAGTGTTGGGGGAACGCGTGTTCTCGTCAAGGGAAGTTTAGACTAGCTCACAAAAAGCAGCTCCCTACCCTGCCTGTCTGCCAGGGTTCCCGCAGGGTCTAAAAATCGGAATTTTTAATTTAAGGCCTTCAAAACGTCTTAAACGATTTTCATCTGAGGTCTTAAATTAATTCAGGTCTTAAAAAAAAATATATATATATTACGTAACTGATCAGTTATCAATTGGTTTGAGCAAGATTTGAGCCAGGAGTACTGTGTTTGGCAGTGACTCAATGGCACACATGCTTACCCAATGAGCCACAGAGGTTTCCTGCAAAGTTACTTTCTACAAGACTGTATTAATTTAGGTTAATAATATGATTGCTTTATCTGTAAATGAACTTTTTTTTTAATGACTGAATTAATTGAAATAAAGTTTTTCAGAATTTCTTTGATTTGAATATGTTTTTGGTAATGCGTCGTGTAGGTCTTACATTTCGATCTTTAAGGTCTTAAAACGGTTGTAAATTTGACGTAGTGAAACCTGCAGGAACCTTGGTCTGCTGAGTGGCACACTAACGTGCGTATTTGGCACAGAGCACAGCCACAAAACTCCTAAAAACAGACCAAGTAACCCATCTGAATGAGTTTCTCCAGTTATTAAGTCAACATGTGTTGTGATTACACTTGCAGCAGGGGGCAGTGTTGTTCACCCTCACAGGATTAATGTTGAGTCATTGACACTACGAAGACAGAACTGAAAAGAAAGCAGTTTATTTTTATTTTCCCCCAAATCATTTAAGTGACCCATTTCATTTTCTGTCTGCTGATATCAGTAAACTTCATAAGGAGTTACAGTCATGCTAGTTACTACAGGAATTGGCATCAACACTGTAGGTTTTAGGATCCAGCATTCTGGTATTAGCACATTTACAAAAGAAAACAAATACAACTTAGGTTTTATAAAAAAAAACGTGTTCCAAATCAAAACATGCAGAAAAGGTGGCACATCTGAAACCAAATGCCAACTAATATCGTAGATAGTTTGTATCATGTCATGGCTTAGAATCTTCAAATTTACTAGTTCCTAGAAAAAGGACACTTTTTAAACCCATACTTTTAAAAACCCCAAATACCAATGTTTGAGAGAGAATACATTAGGTTCTTATGGAAGCCTCAACAATGTTCTAATTTGGAACAAGGCGTAATACAAAGGAGAGCTGCAGATGTTAATCAGCAACTCTCAGTAGGAAGGACCCATTCATTCTGACAGCTTTATCTTCATGTCTGGGTCGACAGCCTTCTTATTAATGCCCCCCCCCCCCACACACACACTCTCTCTGACACCTGATGATCAATACCTTCACTGGGATACTTAACAGTATCATTCTGACATCAAGGAATACTAACATATGACTGTGCTGAGAAACATCTAGGGAAGACTTGGCTCTCACGTTCTCACACAAAAATACTGTTACAAACATGCAGTCATGGCTGACAGGCCATCTTCTGTATCCATGACAATGGGTCAAACGTTATTGCCACCAACATTGTAATCAAGGCTTCATCAGAATGGTTTAAACAAATGTCTAAAATAAACATTTTGACAAGTTTATTCATCTTTGAATTCAGTTCATGTCGAATTATGGATTAGCATTACGGTATGTAATAAAAATATATAAACTATACGTTCCAGAAAAAAATTTCTTAGCTGTCTGGTATCACATGGATACAGCAGATGTTTTAACAGTTTTCACCTTTTAACAGTTCAGCTTAACAGTTGTCAACTGCGTTGAAACCAGGGTTTGATACAGATACACAGGCAGAAACACAGAGGAACAACAGCCATTCAGTCTTCTTCAACCGGGTCACAGATGGGTGACAGTAAAGCCCTGGACCCAACCTGAGATCGTGATTGTCTAGCATGCACACAGCCTAGATCTTCAAGAGTTTGACCACCCAAAATACAAAGAGGAACTCAATCGCTCGATAGACTGGCCGTTGACAGGTTTGGAGGATGACAAATTATTCCGATGATTCATTTTTAAAAAGAGTTACAAATCTGAACTTGTTCTACTGAGAAGAAAATGAATCCCTGTTTGAGGTTCGATTGTGTGCTTTTCATGAACATAAACAACACATTGGCCACGCTAGAATAGAAAATTAAAACAACAAATCAAAGAACAACAAAGCAGTGCTATGGTTTTTTTATACATATTTTACACACATTTAAAAGTGATCTGTATACAGTGTTAATAGACCTATATTTTGGAGTAAAGGGTGCTATGTCACAGTGGGTTTTCACATAATTATCAACACTTTGGGTGCTAACGCTAAGTATGCTAATTAACCAGAGAGAGGCGAACAGAACTGACAGGACAAAAGGGGTCTCTGGTAGTTTCTATCAAACCATGTCTGACCTTAACCCAACATTAGGAAATGTTTCAGCCAGCCAACAGCCCTGATTGGTCCACCACACAGCCTTCCTGGCACAAAGTGACACAGTCCTCCTCTAAAAGGACTTCTATGGCTCTTGTGTAACAGGTTTTGTTTTTAGAAGAAGTGACACGAGAATTTTCAGTACTGTAAGCTAGTTAACCAGTAGCGATAACCCGCTGGGAAAACATAACATTCATAAACATAAAACGTGTGATCTGTAGTTTTGAAGGAGTGCCTGAGGAGGTCTGTATAGAGTCCATTCACAGAGACATTATGTTGTAGTGGTGTATTCTGGGTAGTGTAGTCTGCATTGGCTGCAGGTGTGGTGTGTTCTGGGTAGTGCAGTCTGCATTGGCTGCAGGTGTGGTGTATGCTGGGTAGCGTAGTCAGCAGGAACAAAGATCAGGTGAGTTCAGGTGAGTGTAGGTAGGTTATGCTACCCCCTCCATTTCTCCCTCTCGTTGCTAGGCTACAGCGGGCCTTTGAACTGGTTCCCAGAGAGATGCTGTCGGATGGACGGCTTTGATCCTGCCGCATCGCCCAGCTTTCTCCATACCACCTGAACACACACACAAACACACAGAAAACAACTGTTATACAACTCAGAAAGAAACAGTTAGTTTGCTTGTTCACCTGCAGCCTGTGAGAGCAGAGATCACCCCCACAGTGAGACGTGTGCTGCCTTTGAGGAGTGCAGGCAGGGAAGGTTCTGGAGGCAGGCACCATGTGATACCAGACCAGGAGGCCCAGGGCCACAGAGAATACAGAGGGGCTATTGTTGTGCTCCTTCACATCCCTGTCCTGCCACATACCTCCCTAAAGTCCTGATAGGTCCTGTCTGCTCTCCATCTCTCTCCTTCTCTCTGTCCCTTCATCTCTGTCTCGCTCTCCATCTCTCTCTCTTTGTATGTGCCTCGATCTCTCCATCTCTCTCTCTTTCCCTCGCTCTCTGTGCCTCGCTCTGTCTCCATCCCACTCTCTCCCTACCCATCAGCAAACCTTTTATACATTTCAGGGCCTCTAAGCGCCCCAGGGGGAGGATGGAGAGAATGCTCTTTTCCCTGCTGCCTCAGTGTAATTGCTCTGACAGGCCAACTAGCAGCCTCTTATTACGGACTCTAATTAGAACTCTGGGATGGGACACTAACACAGATGAGCAGGGAAGCGAGAGAGACAGAAAGAGAGAGAGATGGAGAAAGACAGCGAGAGAGAGAGAGAGATCAGAGGGGGTGCAGAGCAGACACAGGGAGGAAATGCCGACAGTGCTTTTACGCTGTGTACGTACGTTGCACATCTCTCGGACGATGGCCTTCTCCTTCTCGCTGAGGTCCTCCTCGTAGTCCTCTGGAGCCTGCTTGTCCAGGTTCTCATGCACCTCCAGCACCTGGACAACCACACAGTCTCACGTGACTCATTCGGCAGACACTTCCCCCCCCCCCCCCAAACGACACACAGATACTGCATGTAGATAAGCACAGTCCAAGGACCAGTATTTCAGTGATCCGAGTCAAGGAACGGTCTTTGGTCCCCAGGCACAAAGAGTGCCCACGTCTTATCTCTAGCAGGACCAGGGCGGGACACAGCGCTCTCCTACCTTCATGGCGTGCACCACGGCCTCCGGCTTCTGCACGCAGGATAGGTAGCCTGTTGCCGGGGATGACTCACTGGTGGGGAGACGGCCTGTGCCCTGGAAGGAGAGACAGATATTACACCCCAGGACCAGGAGAGGGGCAAGTCTTATCTGCCAGCCTGCTTGATAGCTGGATTTACACTTGGAGCTTCAAAGCAAAACCCTTTTTTATGAACACAAATCAAATGCGATACATTTGTATTTCTTATATACTAGTATTGTAATTAGACCAATCCGCTGTTCTTATTGGTCCAGAGGCGTTCTCAAAAGTTAACAAATCCGTTTGTATACCTCCTGAAAGTTTGCAGAGGAAAGCAATCGTTTTTTGAAACTCCACAGAGTTGTTTCATATGTTGCCTTGGAGATTTAGTGACGTCACCAGCAGCTGATTGCTCTGACAACATGGCGTCTGCTCCAGATTCGCCGTGTTTGATTTGGGATCTTCCCACGTATTGTTGTAGTATATAAGAAACCAAATGGTTACTCTTCGACAGGTCAGCAAGCGCAGTTTGCGTTGCAGTTTGTGTAGTGTTGGTTAGATAAGCAGTGTCACAGAGGGCTTCGTAGATGCTTCACCCTGCTTCAGATGGGTCGGACACGGCAGAACAAAAGCGCTGTAGGGCCCCTGATTTTAAACAGTCCACTCTGAAATCTCCCTGTGCTCTGTGATGTGACCTGAAAGGGGGTCTGACTCATCCAGGCCCCCAGGAATAATACCCCCTCTGTTGGGGACAGAGAAAGAGAGGGAGAGGGACAACAAGAGGGAAAGAAAGAGAGAGAGAGAGACAGCAGGGGAGCTTTACAATAGCTCCATTCACCCTGGCCCTGGTAAGGTGGACCTGTATTAAACACAGCTTTGTGACTCTCTCAGTCTGAGATCCAGTCCTCCACCTGCCCAGCCTCCACCTCGCCCAGCCTCCACCTCGCCCAGCCTCCACCTGCCCAGCGTCCACCTGCCCAGCCTCCACCTGCTCTCCTGGGCCTTATTTCTCCCAGGTCACGCTGCAACCTTTCTGGCCTCCGAAACCATAGCATGCCTTCATGAAACATCCCAAACGAACCGTTAACAAATGTCAAACAGTCTTTGTTGGGAAGTCAACTTCACCTGACAACCTAGTCTACAGCCCTGCCTGCCGTCTCTCCAACTCCCCCCCTTCTCCTCCGCAGGTTAAGTAGAGGGGTTGGGAAGAGTAAACAGGAGTGTTGCTGAGTATTAGATTCAGCTGCTTCACAGATGCAACTGTAATGTAAATGTTAGTTTGCAGTTTGGACAGTCTCGGAGTGGCTCACAGCCCCGGGGCGTTGCTTATTATTCATATGGATGAGCAGTCCTGGCTGATCTCCTGCATATATCTGCCTTTTAAAGACCTTTCTGTAGGAGCACCAACACCCTCTGTCAGAACCAGCAGTTCTGTGTAGACTGAGAGTTGTCTATCTATGTTTGCATAAATCAAAAAACTTGGTCTCTCTTTTCCTCACTCTTCCTCCTCCTCTCTATCTGCCTCCCCATCTCTCTCTATTTCTCTCCATCCCTCCCTCTTACATCCACAACGTGACATGTAAGTGGGGCAGGGTGATCCTTGTTTGAACGCTGATAGAAGCACAGCTAAATATAAAGGAATAAGGAGTATGGGGATCCATCCTCCACTCACAGGATGGAACAGAAAGATAGAGAACATTGAGTTCTGTGTCCTGTCTCCTGGCAGCCTGTTTGTAATATCCTCTCTCCATCCCGCCCAGTCATTCTGTCCACTCTTTATTATTTGATCTCTTTTCCTATCCCTCAGTCTTGCCCTCTCATTCACTTCATCCCTCTCTCTCTCTTTCTCTCTGTCCCCCCCCATCTCTTCCCTCCATCTCCGTGCCTCCCTCTCTCCACTCCAATAAGGGCTAAGCGCTCACGCATGGACGGACTCAGCCCACATTGCAGCACAACCAATCAATGCACGTGCAGCCCATAATGAAAAGGTCTCCATGGAGACACCACGGCGACAGCACCAAAACAAGAAGGAGGAAGTGAGTCCCATATCTAATCACTGTGATAGATCTTGACCAGAGCAGTGAAGACACACAGACCAGCTGCTCAGCAGGGATCAGGGAGTCTATTGGTGGGTGAGTTAGTGATGCATGATGACCTCAGCCACTAGTATTTATCTGATCATGTAGAGTCTAGATGTCACAAGGCTTAGTTGATCTCGGGGAAACTGATGACAATTATATTCCAGCTGTTCAGTTAGGCCTACATCAAATATGTCATGTGGCATTCAATTACATGATTTTTTTAATGATCTAACACAGAATGATAATCAATCTAAAATTGAGTTAACACAATTATTCAACATTTTGAGTGATAAGGGGAGGTTCCACATATCACTTGTGTTGTTAATCAAACTGGAAGCACGTGCCACATGTAAACACCATAAGCTGAGCTAGGCCACAACACGCTGCCGTGACAACCCTTCATTTATCATCCTTGTCAGAGGAACATCCAGGGGTCAAAGTTCACGGGAAGGACACCAACCCCGACCCCCGGAGAGGCACCATAACATATAAGCTGCGTAGCGTGATAGAGCAGGCCAGACCAGGGAGACAGCTTGGGGCTTCGGCTTGATTAAATACACTATTGATTTTCTCTGTGCTGAAGGTGGTGGCATGTGGAGGTCTGTCAGAAAACTATTACCAGCCCCCCCCCCCCCCTCCCACCATACTGGGAGGTCAAGGGGTCAGGGGTCAGGCAGGAGAGAGAAGGATAATTAATCCCATATGCAATTTGGGATCAAGCAGGATTGGGGAGGAGAGAGAGGGGAAGAGAGAGGGAGAGAGCGAGAGAGAGAGAGAGGAGGAGGAGAGAGAGGGGAAGAGAGAGAGGGGGCAGGAGAGAGAGGGGAGGAGAGAGAGGGGAAGAGAGAGAGGGGAGAAGAGGGGAAGAGAGAGAGGAGAGAGAGTACTCACGTTGTGCAGAGCGTCCTGGCGCTGTGGCAGGGAGGACAGCTGAGACTCAGAGTGGTACAGAGTCATGCCCTTCCTCAGCATGCGCAGGTCTCCAGGGTTACACTGCTGGGCCCACAGAGACATGTCAACACAGTTATATTACACGCACACATACACACACAGGCACAGCCACCCCAACACACCCAAAAATACACACACAAAAACTGAATCAGACAATCCCATGAACTAATGGTAAATACACATTTTTACCATTAAAATAAATGATTAGATAATTACATTAGAAATGAGTAGGTGTGGTTGCGTAATGCACAGGCCTATTGTAAGTGGTATATCATGAAGCGTGGTTCAGTAGAAGCAGAACGTGGTTCTACAAAGCCCCCCTCCACCCAGGACCGTTAAACGGGGTCTCCCAGGGGGCGGGCTTCAGGGATGGGGCCACCCTCTCATTGGACGACCGAGGCGACGTCGGCTCCAACACTCCTTCTGACATTTCTCCTGTCACGAAATGGTGACGCACAACGCGGGGAGGCACACACACACACGTTTTCCCTGGAAGACGCACAGGTTCACACGCTCAATGCCGTTTTTTGTTTTCTCTGACGCAAACCACGAGCACACACACTCATGTTATGGCTGGAAGCATCAGGACTGTAAATAACATGAGAACTGTGAGTATATTTGCCAAGTCAGGGTCACTTCTACAGTCTTTAAGAGACAGATAGCATATTATAGAACGCATTTCAAATGCATAAATACGTTATTCATCACAAAAGTTCGGTGTGCTTGTGTGATCTCAAAAGAAGGACATTGGTGTCAAACCAAACCAAAGAGCTCATGTGAGTGAAATGCTGCAGTGTCGAGCGTAATAGCTGTGTAACTGCTCCAGCCATCGTCAGTCATCCGTAATGTTCCTATGAGAGTCTTCTCTGGTGACCTGCCTGCTTTCCTTGTCAGAGGCCATGGAGACAAAGTCACTCAGGTAATTAGCCTGCAGTTAATGGATGCGGTGTCATCTGGTATTAAGGCAATCCATCATAGTCACAGTTTGTTGACCTTTATGAGTATGGCTGGCCATAATAGAATGCCTCGCCTCACACACACGTGTGTGTGTGTGGGTGGCAGAGACTGGAGCAGTGTGTGTGTGTCGGCATTCCCTCTAAATTCATATTGTTTTCTTAAGATTTCTTCTTTCAGACTGAACAAAGATCCACTGACCCAGTTGCACAATATTAAAAGTTGGGCAATATCTCAGCTGAGCAGGATAATCCCTTATGAATAACACCTGCTAGCATTGAGACATGTTGGCCACCAGGCTATTACGTAAGACTAAGGCAGTGGGTCTGTGTATGTATAAGCTTTTATCTTAAACAAGGAGAAAAAAAATCCAGAACCTTTTTTTAAACTCAAATCACGTCTTGCAGCCTTGCATAAGAGTGTGTTTAATGTTAAAAAAACACTTTTTTTTTTTCTTACAACGAAAAGGTTCCTAGACAACGAAAAACCAACAAGACGACTTTCATGAAATTTTAAAACATTTTCATCCTGTTAACTTACACACCAGTTGTTACTCATTCAGTATTGATTTCTTGGCATGACCAGCATCGCCCCAACTCTGCTGAATTATTCACACAGCCAGGCATGTCTGGGAGCCAGGACAAGCTGTTCATGCTACTGAGCACCATGTAAACTCCCCCCACCCCTCAACCCTGCAGGTAGCCACCTAGCTAACACACCCCAGCAGCACCTAGCTCCCGCAACAGGGCAGCCTCATAGAAACCTGTACAGCCATTAGCTTAGCATGCTACCAGCAGGTGGGTGATGCGAAAAGGGTTAAAGAAAGTTCCGTCACCAGGCAGAGAGGGACTGCAGTAAAAGCATAGTGGCAGAGATTCCGAGGCGTTTTAGGAAAGTAGAGCTTTGCCTCTTAGCAAGTGGAAGTTTTGTAGGTTTGAATTTGTTACCTTCTTGGTTGGTAATTGTGATAAGCTATATCTGTTACAAGCCTGAAGATGAGAAACATCACAAGTTAAAGGACAGGACGTCCTCCAGTTCCAGGTGGGAGTTGCTCTCCCAGTTATTACTAAGTATCTCCAACATAAGTTAGCTGGAGAAAAACACTTCTTGGTCATTAAGAGTCCCCATGAAACAAAACAGTGCATCTCTTCTCACAGTTATTCAAATATTATCTTAGTTATGCTTAAATAAATCCCTATTGTGCAAGGAATGAAGCAATTATTTTTTACGCCTACCCCAAATTCAAAGGAAGGCTAATCTTAACTGTCCTTGTGCTGAAGGAAACAGGCCCTGTCAGATCTTCAACATTGTAATCGGAGCACTTTGCTGTAATTACACAGACCATAAAAAGATTCCTGCCCACACAATGTTTCCCTACACGGATCAGTGGACAGATAATTGGCAAACATAGTGACAAAAAAAAACAACAAGTATATTCCAATTAGAACATTTATAGTACTTCTTCAGAGCAGGCCTTCAGAGTTGGATACTCTGAAATCAACTAACCTTGCGTTATTTCCATTCTCATAGATTGAAAAACACACACACAAGGTTAATGATTCAACCGAGCAAGGTATTAGAAGATACTTTTTTCTGCTCCTCCATGAATTAAACATGACTAAGCACATTCTCCACCCTACAGACAGCTCACTGAGAGAGGTGAGCTAAAAACAGGCTTCAAAACTTCACTTTGTCTTCAAGAAAAGCCTGTTATTTTTGTGTAGCTACATTGAGTTGTCGGCAGGGAAAACTCTTAAATAAAAAAGCACTCAAATGGCAAACTCTGATTATAATTCTAAGTTGCAAGTTCATGTTGTTCAAGTTGAGAACAAAATGATAGTGTCTTTTGTAAGGGCATTATGATTAGCATCAGGACAAGTCAGGCCAGTCTGCATGTGTGTTTGTGTGGATGTGTGTGTGTGTGCGTGTCTATAATGACCTCACCTGTGAAAGAAGCTTGTTTTTATCGTCCTCCAAAATCCGTACTTTAGTCTCCAGCTGTCTGATGTAGTTACAGGAGGGATCTATTGAATAGGAGAGAGACAGAGCCAGAAAGAATCAGAGAGAGGGAGAGGAGAGAGAAAGCAGACAAAAGCAAGAGAGAGAGGAGAAAAAGAGAACCATTAGCATTTCAAAGGCCCCATCAGGACCCAGCCAGCGAGGGGCACATGAGCAGAGGGCCCCAGGGCTCGGAGTCTTCTGACATTCTCCTGGATGAGGAGCTGGAGGCTCAGCACTCCCAGCTCTCCCAGTCCCATGCTGCCCTGTGTTGGCTGTGCGTCCATGTGTTCATCATACACGATTGGATACATCGTCTAAGGCTATTCTCCCTCACTTAACTCTTTCCTCTGCGCTGGTTTGCTATTTTGCTAATCCCTAAAGCTAAAATTAGCCTTTTGTGGCAAAACAACGATGAGTAACCTAATTCTGTTAGTAACCATGCAGAACTGCACTGCACAGGGACGTGCACTACAGCCCACCTGTCTGAGAAAGAGAGAGAGAGACAGAGACAGAGAGAGAGAGACAAAGACAGAGACAGAGAGACAGGAGAGAGACAGAGAGAGGAGAGAGAGAGACAGAGAGATTTGGGTAAATAGAAAGGAATCTGTTTCTGTTGGTTCAGACCAGGGACAGCCTGCTGCAGCTCAGAGCTACCTCTTTCTCTGTGGGTGTTCTGGAACTTGTTTTCCAAACTCTAATTTAGCGAGAGATCAAAGCAGCAGTACGCAGCCACGGTGTTCTGAGAGCCTGTCAGAGACGCATCATGGTGTTCTGCCACCGACCCACTGCTGCTCTCGTAAATGGAAGCAAGAAAAAGAACAGTTGTTCTGGGCATGGGCAGGGCTGCATGTCTGCGGAAGAGGCGATGACATGTTTGGTGTGGGGGGTTGCTCTGGTGATTCAGAAAAGTAGCTTGTTTTCACTGAAAAAGTTTGAGCTGTCAAAAACACGTACACATAAAGAGTCTGCTTAGCCTTCATTCTGAGCTGTTTCATATCCTATTCCTCATTTGATGAGTCCAACTAGCCCAGTTCCAACCCCCACCACCAGATGAAGCTGCTGAGCCCCATTCCCAGGTTGACCGGATGAAAGAATCAGACGCGATTGCATTAGCTACAAACCATACATGGACAGACTGGTTGTTGGACAGCATATTTCTTAAAATGACTCAAAAACGTCGTAGCTAATAATAATAGTCTTTGCCCAAGGTCCTGGTTCTAGACCTCAGCCACAGAACTGGACAAAACATATAGATGCATCTGTACTCATCTCCTGGCAGAAGTGGTGGACAGATTCTCTGCCAGGGTGAATAGTTATCTACTCCTCTTTTCAGTAGCCTCAAACGTGTGGCTGGCCTCATGGCTGACTGACTGGTTGCCTGCCTGGCTGACTGGCTTGTGGCCATGCTGACTGACTGGATGCCTGGCTGGCTGACTGGATGCCTGCCTGACTGACTGGATGTCTGGCTGGCTGACTGGATGCCTGGCTGGCTGACTGGCTTGTGGCCAGGCTGACTGACTGGTTGCCTGGCTGGCTGACTGGTTGCCTGGCTGGCTGACTGGCTTGTGGCCAGGCGTTTTTTGAACGAAGAGACCCAGCAGGCCAGCTACACTAATCCTCTTTCCCTCCCTTGTGACCCTCTAATCTGGCTTCATCTGCAGGGCTGACCTGCGTCCAGGGCCCAAGCCGATTAGGACGACCCAGGCTCTGCTAGCGTGGAGGCGACAATCCGGACTCTCCAGAGAAACAACGTCTCGATGCTCCCGACTCCACAAGCCTCACTCAGGTCTTTAATGATGCGTCTGTGGTGCCAACATGGGTGCCGTCATTTTGTGATGGTGTGGTGAAGGCCTTCTGTGGTTGGTGTGAGAGAGGTGTTGTGAGCTTGAGGATGAGCCTATCACAGGATAGGACCACAGTGATCCACAGTGATCCGAGGCTTGGATCAAGTATCTGGCAGGGGAGGAGAGACGGATCTCACAAGTGTAGCTAGGGGATGGATGATATAGCGGCCATCATACTCTCTCTCCCTCTCTCTCTATCACTAAGCCTTTGATGTGAGGCGTTAGGGAAATTCAATCCAAGAGAACATCATTTCGGAATCACATATGACATGATGGGAGTGATAAGAACACACACACACGCGTACCCGCAGCCCTGAGGGCTCCTAAGAGACCGTCTCCTTGCCCTCTTCCCTTTAACACCTCCAAACACTCATCCCTGGGGAAGACGGCGCGGCCAATTAAAACACCCTCCTGCCTGACATCCCTCCATCCCCTCATCCCTCCATCCCCTCATCCCTCCATCCCCTCATCCCTCCATCCCCTCCTCCCTCTTCTCCTCCTCCCTCTTCTCCACTCACTAAGCTGGAGCAGAATCCCATGCTGATCACTCTAACTCATATCGACCCTGAGGAGCTATGTGTCTGGTGTTTATGTACGATGCTTCTGAATCCTACAGTGCAGGATCATAAGATAATACACAGCATTGTCCAACTAAACGCAGAGGCAGAAAGAGAGAGAGCGAAAGAAAGAGATAAAGAGGCTAAAGTAAATCCACAAATCTGAGTGGAGACCTTGTACTCACAGAGTACTATTCTCTATAAGTACGCACTTCTATTCTTTGTTCTCCTGTGTGTCTGTGTGTGAGTTGATTCTGTAAGGGGAGGTTGCTCTGTGTGTGTGTGTGTGTGTGTTTGTATGTGGCAGAGTGATGCAGACAGACACATTCATAACTCTGTCCCTCAGTGTGTCACTTCCCATCGCATCAGGGCCACCATGACCCATTTACTCAGTCCTTCCTCACTCCCTCAACCCCCCACCCCTCCAACAGAGCTCACACCCTCAACCCCCAACCAGAGCCTGGTCAAGGGCTTGAGGAGTGTATATGGGTGTGTGTGTGTGTGTGTGTGTGTGTGTGTGTGTGGGGGGTCTGTCTATGAGGAGGGGGTGTCGTCCAGGCAGGCTCTGGAGGAGGGCCATCTGGGCAGGACTGGAGAGACCCCAGCCACTCTGGGGGCGTCCACATGCACCGTGTCACACACACGCTACGCCATGGGGGGCTGGGAGAGTTCTGACACACACACACACACACAAAGAGAATGTTCAGAGATCAATACCAACTGACTGCCGGTCTGAAAGCCATCTGTTGGTCGTTTTTTTTATAAAGCATGCAGAGCCCTGAACTGGTCTGGTCCCATTGCTGGACAAGACTCTCATATTCACGACAGCACGATGGTGTGTTTCAACACTGAGGCCTGCTGGTGAGGGGATAGGCACACACAGGGCATGAGGGAAGGAGTGTGTGCATAGATGGGGGGGGGGGGGCTGTTGAGCCCATCTGTGACTGTGTGTGTGTGGGTGAGGGGTGTGTGTGTGTGTGTGTGGATAGACTTGGTCAATGACTACAAGATGTGGAATAAACTTCAACGTCTCAGCAGAAAACTTTCCGTGAAATCTGACCTCAATGTGTACAGAACAGATCTCTTGTCTACCAATGAGTTCTTCATTACAGAGAGCTGCGGTCTGCTGTCCACATGCACACAGGAAAGAATATTCTGGAACAGCATAGTTGAGGAGAAGGCTGTCCAATCAAGGACAAACTCCATCAAACATGAAGAGGAAGGCTAGAAACTGCTGTAACACTGCTGAGTCTTAATATGTCAGAAACAAAGAAAGAGAGAGAGGGGCGAGAGAACGAGAGAGAATAAGAGAGAGCAGAAAATAGAGAGGCATCTTTGTTCATGACTTGGCACCCATCAGAACAGCAGAGTCTCCATGATGTATTTGGGAGGCGTTCGACTGCCCACGCCCGTGGTTCTGTTGCTGCCCTCAAACCCAAGTTGGCAACAAAAAAATCAATACAAAAAAAAAGGAAAAATCCTCCAGCACCCTCTCTTCTCAGCTCTCCGCTCCCCTGTGCTCAGTCACAGGCAGGGCAACAGTCAAGAGCGATGGGGAGCTGGAGCAAGTTGAATGGGCATCCATGCTGCATTAATCGGTGGAACGACATAACCTGGCAGCCCAGACGCGTCACCACAGGCCCCTGGGAGGCCATCAAAGGCAGAGCTGGCTCGTCAGTTAGCATGGCGCTAACTCCCTCTGACAAGACCTGGCTTCGGGTGAGACACTAGCGCCAGCTAGGTAGTTCCGTCAGAAGAAACGCCTCACCTCCTCACGCAATTTGAAGCATGTGTGTGAAGGGAGGGAGGGAGGGAAGGAGGGAAGGGGAGAAAGAGATAGGGAGAAAGAGAGAGAGACAGAGAGCGATAGAGAGAAAATGTGTGTGTGTGTGCAGTTTTGTGTTTGTTAACATCAACCATCTGCCCTGAGTTAGTAGTCATGTAAACACACAAACACACACAGTGATGTGAACGTTTGTGTTCACAGGGCTGGTTTCCTTCACCACATGGAAGCCCCAAAGGTGAAACGGCTGATAGCCAACAAAAGGGCCTTTCCTTAACTGAACAAGTGTTTCAACACATTCACATGAACTCTGCCAGTAACACTCCTTTTTAATCACCAACCTCAGGGATTAGGGACAGGCTCTGACGAGACCTTGGACAGCAGTAATGTTCACCGATAGAGACGTCAGGAAGTGTGTGTGTGTGGGTTCTGGAAAAGCAAACCTCTAGTTAGTGACATGTGTCACTTGTGTTTGATTACAGGCCGTGTGTCACATGACCACAGCGGAATACTTAGTGCCAGTGACAACAATAAGCCCTCAGCTTTGATTTCAGGGAATTAGTCCTGGAAGGCTGCCAGTCTGCCATTCTTCAAACCTAATCAAGAGATTAAGGGCACAAAATCTAAAACCCCCACAAGTGGCCTAATCATCAGGGAGACAACCAGGAACATGGTACAAAAGGTGCACACACACACGTACCGATTCACAAAAAGACACACACACACACACACACAGACACCCAGCTATACGCGTGAGGTGAGTGAACTCTATGAGGGTGCTGACTGAGTGGAAGAGACAGTGGAGGAAGGCATCACTAGTTGTCTCCCCCAACACAGACGTGCGATAGCAACAAGACAGCCGTCTGCATTTGAGCCTGCCCAGAGCCCTATAAATAAACAGACTCTCCAACCACACACACACACACACACAACCCACCCCCCTCTATCGCCCTCTCGGATGTGAAGACAAACAGGTCGATACCCTAGAAAACAGGCTCTTAGCAGACCTTCAATCATCAGTCGATAAACATTAACAATCTACAGTTCATCAACTACCAACCAATTGACCTTTTGATTTAGTACCACAGAGTATGCTTGTCTAGCCAGAACGATGTCAACAAATGCTTCTTCTTTATGTCTCTGGCTGGTCATGCTGGCTGAGCCACCGGCGCATGCTCCCATGCCTGTCCCCTGTTCGTCTATGCTCTCCTGCCAGTCAGCTCATAACAGTTGAGGCTAAGGTTTGGATCAGACAGCTAATTTTGGGCAGCTTTTTGTAATCACTTTCTATGAGAGTGTTGCTTTCTGCTCGCTGCTTTAGGGTTGCTGAGCGCCTTGCGAATTTTATCTTGGGTGG
This sequence comes from Hypomesus transpacificus, assembly GCF_021917145.1. NCBI lineage: Eukaryota > Metazoa > Chordata > Actinopteri > Osmeriformes > Osmeridae > Hypomesus > Hypomesus transpacificus. The sequence goes on along the minus strand of NC_061065.1, from coordinate 8,761,960 downwards.
AAAAAAACTGAGCAGAAACGTTTTTTCTGCCGTTGTCCAATTGGATGAATTGAGAGGAGAGTCGTCTGTGGTACTGACAACAAGAAGTGGAGTTTCATGACCTTCCCAACCGTAAACACACAACCTCTCATACTGCATGTCCAGGGGTCAGTGATACAGATGCCCTCTGGCACAGGAGGTCAAAGGTCATGACTCGTGGGTGAGTCAGAGATTAAACAGGCTTTCCTCCCAAACTAGGGGTCACTGGAACCAACCAAATAAGATGGATATCAACACAGAGGCTAAATGAATAAGCCCAACCAGGCGTTTAGCCTAAAGGGGACTACATGGTTATGAGCCAGGTAAAAGGCGCTATATGGACTTTAAACTACATTACCCAGAAAACCTATAGCCACAACATGACATCAATGTCTATATATTGACCACATTGCACTATTCCTCTTGGGAACTGTGGGCTTCTGTACTCATGACCACAGACGTCATGGCGACTATTTCCATAAATCTACATAGCGCCGCTGGCTTGAGTCACAGTCACTGCTGAGCTGGGGTGTATTAGGCTTATATAACCATGCTTCATCCACAGCCATAAACATTAAATACACGCTACTTGATAAGTTCAACTTCATCCTCTTTTATCCTTCTGGTCAAATCCCATCAGCGTTATGGAATCTCATTCAATCGTCATCGATGGTACATGGGTCTTCTTATGTCTATATTCTCTCCTCTTTTCTTTAATGACATCACGTCGCCTTGGTGTTTACATGAATAAAGGCAGTTGGATTTCCTGCATGTGTGGCTTCTTATCATGCAAATTACCTGGCATGACCAAACCTGAATGAACATGCCACCTAGGGCACATCGCTGACTGGACCACAAGGTTGCCAGGTTGTGTGGTTGCCAGGTTGTAGGGCACGTTAAGTTCAACAAGGACCTTCAGTTGAAAGGACCCGCATCCCACCTGTGCCATGCACAATGTCAACCCAACAAACATAGTGATGTAACAGTAACCGCAATAATATCAGTCTAATACTCTGAAAAGGGTGCTCCTCGTCGGTCCAGTGCTAAGGATCTTTGTTTCCATTACAGTTTGGTTGTTTGACTGTGACAGAGATTAAATGGGGGATAGCTTTCCCCCTACTAGTGAAACCCACTGCAAACACATTCTCGCCCATTCATCAGTATCAACTGGAGCTTTACAAGTAATCTTTCAGCTTCGATGAGTAAAACAGGCCTTCAAATGCTATTGACGAAGCCATAATTACACACTTCAACAGAGGCATTTTCAAAAGATTTTTCCCATTTCATTCTGCGTTACTAAAAATTGATTTAAAATTAGATTTTTGGAAGTAATATCTACGATGCTAGTTCTAAACTTTCAATTTGACAACAGCATTCACATAGAAAGGAATTAACCAAAGGAAAAATTCCATTTGATTCTAGTCCCTGGTCAGGGAAAATGCCAGTTGACAGGGAAGAGTAAATGATATCACACAACGTGAGTAGAAGAGATGAAAATAGTTAATTCTATTACATGTGCACAACTCTGATAGGCGTAGGCCTTTCGCCAATGGCGTTCCAGTGACAAAGTGTTACATTGCTGAGTCCAGATATCCTCATCCTCTCCTAAAGGAGGATCTGAATCCCCTCCAGACCCAGAGAGAGTTCAGAACCCCCATCTGGAATCTCTGTGTGAAAAGAAGATCTCTTGTCAATGTGCCACAGACTGTGTCGCTTTTTCTGATCTCAAACTGACAGCTGTGGCCGAAGCGTCCTGACGTTCTGAAAGAGAGGGAGAGAGACTGAAAGACGTAGACTCTGAGTACTCCCTTTAAGCTGTGAAACCAAAGTTGTTGTCTCAAAAAATGATGACAAAAGCAACAACAACAAAATAAAATAAGAAAAGCTCACTAGCCCAGACATGCAAACTGACTCTACTGTATTATTGTGGTAATTATACCCAACCGGTTAACAGGCTCTTCTGAGACTTTTCTCACAAAATTATTGGACTTGCAGAGAGACTCCAATGTGTCTCATCTTGTCTAGTCTCATCTTCACCTGTTCAACCAACATTGCCTTCCGACAGGGGGGCAAGATGACAGACATGAAAAGGAGGCACCCTCCTTCCACTCTCCAACCTCATGTCATCATTACTTCCTCTCTCTTTCTTTTCGTAAAATCCCTCCACTCGCCCCTCCTCCTACTCCTCTCCGCTGTATGTCTGAGTAGAGACCTCTGCGGCAGATAAGGGCACAGTGTCAGACTGGGTTAGAGAAACCCTGGGTGACAGTCCTCTACCCTCCTCTGCAATTGGCTGACAGAAGGTTTTTGGAAGGTTCAGTCAACGCAGGACACAAGGTTTAGGGGGAAAAAAACTGAGTTGAAGACTAAGCCTTCAAGATTATGTTAGATATTAATAATAATAAAAAAATAATAAAAAATAAGAGTAATGGGAAAATATGTGCCCTTCATTAGGGACACATACAGTATCTCCCTACAGGCAACAACTCAACTCTCTTGGCAGGACAGAGGGCAGCAAGCAAACAGTGTGTTAACACACGCAGTGAGCCACACGGTTCAGCTCGTCCTGTCGCTCTAGAAAAGCTCAATTTATAATAATCTTATTTGAACGTCAATCTCCAGCCCATCTCACTACTCTCTTCTATGACGCAATAGCCTTTATTATACCATTATATAATTGGATATCCATTTTAGAAGCATTATGTCCATACACTAGGGTCGGAACATCTCCTCCACAGTCCAATCGAGTCATTTGTTAAAACCAGCCACTCCAGCATCAGGGCATCCGTTTATCAAAGTCCTCCACTTCCTGTTCCTGGAGCCATTAGGTATATTAGTGTGGCCCTGAACGGGAGACAACCGGGGATAATATTCCATTAGTGACGAAGATGAGAGCTTTACGGCCAGATGCTTGACCTCTGGTGAATCAGCCGGGTGAGGAAGGAGAGCAGAACTCTCATCTCAGCTCCGTGCCTCTCTTAGCCCAAGCGTACCAGCCTAATGGATGACCAGTCAAGCTTGTCAACCCGTCGTTTCATTAGCACTCTCCATCGTCGCTCCTTGACTCTTTCTGGTCTGCCCTTAACCCCTTCTGTTGGCTGAGCCTGTCTCTTCATAGTGCATGCTTTTCTGTTTTCACACCTGGCTGGTTGAGGTGGTAGTTTGGGTTGACAAGCCCAGTGGGTGTACAGGGGTCAGGCAGTTAGAGGCACCCAGGACTTGTTCTCTTCCCGAGCCTTTATTCCAGAACTCTTGGCCTGATACTGTTGACCAAACCTTTTGGTCTCCTTTCACCCCTCCCCAGACAGCAACACCCCCCTGAAGGAACAAGCAGTCTTTGGAGGCTAATTACCCATTTGATGACCATGTCTTACCAATGAGTTTGCACCACGCACACTCCCGACTGCATCCAGACTATACCAGAGGATGATCTAGAGAAGAGCTTTCATTTTCTACAGGAGAACAGCCCACTGTAGCTGAGGGCTGGAGGGATTGAGACGGAGGGAGAGAGAGAGAGAGAGACACTGAGGGAGAGAGAGAGACTGAGGGAGAGAGAGAGAGACGGAGGGAGAGAGAGAGACATGGAGGGAGTGGGAGAGATGGAGGGAGAGAGGTTGGGGGATAGAGAGCGATGGAGGGAGAAATAGATAAGGAGAGAGATGGAAGGAGAGATTGGTGGATAGAGAGAGATGGAGAGAGAGAAGGAGGGCCTCAATCACGATGTTGTAACTAACTGGCTCGAGGATATGGTTTAGCCATTTTATCTGTTTATTTTTTAATGCGGACCATCCAAGCCCTAATCATCTTACTGTGAAAAGCCCCAGATTAACTGACAGGAACATATGCTATTCCTTTGTCGAGGTTGTTTCTTTCTCTGCTTCTCTCTCTCCCTCTCTCTCTCTCTCTCCCTCCCTCCTTTTCTCTTATGGAACACCTACGCAAGTCTTAATTTTGAATATGTTACATCTCCAAAATGCATTCAAGAGATCAATTCTGATGTCTATGTTAAAAATGTAACACATCAGCATCATGTAGTCTCTATCCTTCCAAGAGCCTATATTGTATTGTCTCAAGAGAACAGCTCTACATGCCCACTGTGCTGTGGCAGAACTCCTCGTCTCCTTCCTCCTGTCACCACATGGGGTCTGAGATCAGGGGGGCAGGATCAGGACACGCACACAGTGACTTGCATAACTCCCAGCTTCATATCCAGAGCCATAATAGAACGCTATGCTTGCGAGCAGACCTTCCAAGTCTCTGTCAACAGGATGGATGCTCTTCAAACTTCCTAACCTTGGAATGGATAAGCGAGGCCACTCCCTGTCCTGAGACGATCAACAACACAATATGAGACATTCAGGAATGCACAGATGAGGACACTAGACCGCTAAATTGTAAGGTTTGATTCAATTCCAGGGCATAAACAATTTTCCTGGAATCATTCCACAGACAGAGATGACGAGATGCAGAGAGAGACAGATAAAGAGAGAGGGGCATTCTTTTTACTGCGCATCCATTATGAAACAGACTGATGGTAGAAAGCCAATCAATCCTGTTTTTAAACCCTCGGCATGCTAGGAATTTGCTTCCAAAAGATTCCACACAAAGTCCATATACTGCAGGAGCTTTAACTCCAATTGCCAACTAAGTTAGCCTATATAGATTAGACTATGACAAGGAAAGTAAGCATGCATGTGTGTGTGTGTGTGTGTGTGAGCATGAGTAGCCTACATGTGTTTGCATGCAAGTACCACTGAGTGTGTGTGCACATGCAGTTTGTGTGTGATTTGAGGTGTGTGTGAGGATATATCTAGCAGGAAGTGTGATCAGGGAATCTGAGATGCTGGATGCACACACACAGACATTTCATGGGCACGGTGTTTTTCTGCAGATGGGGCTGAATATTTATCTCTCCCTCCCTTAGCCACAGATGGCGGACGAGGGCCCGTTTTTTTCCGACACCTCCTCTCTGCGGCAGCTGTGCCCGCTGGCCCCCTCAGGAGCGGCACCGTCACCCCCCTCTCCACACGAGGCCCCAGCTGACGTCTCTGGGCTAACTGACCATCCCAAAAACACACACACACACACTACCTTGTCGAAAATAGGCCACTAATAAAGACAGCCGGACACTTCTTAATGTATTCTCCAAACGTGGTGTTGTTTTCTACACTAGGGCTTTGGAGGAAGATCCAGATAAAGGACGGTGTGTTTTCCCTCCATACAGCCACAGGCAGGAAACAGTGGGTACACTGACATTCTTCTCCTGCAAGACGCAACTCGCTCTGAAGTAAAACAAACAAGAGGTAAAGTGGCAGGAGAAATGTGTCAAGTAGAGAGAGCAGCAATTACAGGAGAGCATACACCACTACGCAGTAAAAAAAGAAGAAAAAGCTTTTTAAAAAGTGGAGTATCCTAGCAACAAGCGAGTGTAGCCAGAGCTCTTCCCGGCTTGCTCTGCAGTCGATCTCCTCTCTCCCGGTGTGAGATCCTTAACCTTAAGCTCTATCGTGGCTCTCCTCTCAGGCCACTTTCATCCCTCGCTCCGTTCTCACTCTGCTCCCTCGACGGCGCCACTGTAGTATCACAGTCAGCCCCTCTCACTCATGTCAGACTAGTTTGGTGTGCCAGACTGTCGTCCTCTCCCCAGGCTGCTGTGGGTGTGCGAGTGAGCGTGGCAAACGTGGGAGCACGTGTGGTGGATGTAAAAGAGTGCAGGGAGAACCTCCAGCTTGCCTCATCTTAGAAAGAACCCAAATCCCAGAGCACCGCATCCACGGTTAAATGTCTTTTAACATCAATGATTTAATCTATGTACATGTTCTGCTGCCAGTCTCTCTTCCCTCTTGTCACATTCAGCTACTGTACAAGCAGGTTTGTTGTGTTGAAAAACTTGGCTGGTGGCTCCTAGAGTCGAAACATTCCAGGAATGTTCGGAAGACGGAAACTTTCCAAAGACATTTTCTCTTTTCCAAATAAAATATTAAGTTCACCGCGACAATACTACACTTCAAATTAAATGTGTGATGAACAGAGATAATCTACAATGATTTAAAATGGGAAATAATATTTGTATATGCAAAATGTTGCTTTACAAAATCCCCATGAAAACATTTCCAAAAATCCCTAAAGCTTTCCTGGAACTTTCCACCCATCTGCAACCCCTACTTACACGTTGCATGCGGCAATTGATCTTGGTCACGTTTACCGATCTGCAAAACCCAGGGGAACAACAGCGTTCCAGCTGAGCAGCACTTTGACAGCAGCATCACCCTGGCCAGCTCTTCAGCTGGACCCCCTGGGGGGCAGCACTCATGGATACTCCACTGATACTGACCAGCTCAACACAACTCAGGCCTTGCACTGTTCTCGTTCTGCAGGACAGGTCACAGAGTTGTTCTCCTACCCGCCCCTCACCCTACAGACACATTTATTCATTTACCACAACATGTTGTTCAAAAACAAATGTGCGCCGAGAAAGACAATTAACATCTCAACAACAATACTACATGCAGTGTGACATCAACAGCGTCATATCTACAGTACAACATCGACAGGAATGCAGTCAAGTATATTGTTTATCTGTGGTTCACGCCAGGGGAGGCTGGGTCTTCATTAGTCACACACACAGATCGGAACGACGACCACTGGGGTTTGCACAGAATGAAAATGGTGTAAAAATAAATAAATAAAACTCATCCGTGGATATATTCAAGTCGTTTGATCTTTTTCTTCCTGACTTGACAGCACAGATGAAGGCTTGTCTCTGTCTAGTCTCCGTCTAGGAGATGTTGTCTCTCGTACTCCCGAAACAAAAGACTGATATGTTCACTCAATGTGATGCTGTGTCGGAGACCAAAGAAGACCTCTTTCTAATTGGCTGTCAGACATGCCATCTCCCCTCAGTGTGTGCGAGGCGTGTGAGATGAGCTGTGATGCTTCAAGGAGGGATGAGAGGCCCATACCCTCACTTCATCTCAAGCTTAACTAAGCAACAAACCAGATCCTCACCACATCCACACTGTGGAAACGGTGCTCTCCAACATCGAGGCTATGAGGAGCAAAGTTAGATAACGTGTCCACCCTCCCCTCCCTCCTCTCCTCGCCCTCTCCAGATCCATCTATCCCCAGATAACACTGATTACTGTTTAGTGAGAGTTTCTGGGGCACAGCATTTGCTGTATAAGCATGCATTATCTGAGCTGCAAACCTGATTGAGCTCTGATGACCAAAGAGGATCGGAGCCACGAGAGGCCCACAGCTCTCATCTAGAACCTCCTAGTCTCCATTCTGTCCAAGTAAATCCAGAGAAACGGGATGGTATAAGTTGAAGCTTCGCTTAACCGTTCTGAGGCGCAAGCCTAACAAAGAGAAACTGTGGTCCCCTTTTGTTCATGTCTTCTTCTCTCTACACCTCTCATTCTCTCCCCTAGTTTGACTCTCCTCCCTCCTCTCTCTCTCCATCCCAAGAGTCGGCCTGGGGTGCGTCCGTGCTCCTGGATCCTGTGCTTTGTGAGATGATGAGCGGCCTGTATAAGCTAGCTTAGGGCTGTAATCATTTGGAAAAGCTGCCTTTTCATGATCCTCTCTGCGATTCACGTTATGACTCCCTTTCATCTAAGCTCTTTACAATGCACACGCACACTAAATCATCAGAGAATAAACAATTTAAAAAACGGTCCGCGCTCCGCCACTTCAGAATAAATGACAAATAAATGATTTTGAAGGTGAGAGGACAGCGTGAGGGGACAGCGACCCTTAGTACTGCTGATGTGTTTGTGCTGCAGGACAGAGTTATAGAGGATAACAACCCTGCAAAGCACAAGTGAGAGTGGAGGAAAGCAATCACAAGATCATTCCAACACCGCAGATACAGTAGCTGAGGGCCTAAGGAGATCTGTTAGCATGGGCCTGGACTGGGCCTGGCAGCTTTGCACCGGATGGATGTGATGTGGCTGATTTGGGCTGTTCCAGTGTGTGTGTGTGTGAGACTCTTAGTCCAGTTTAGAGCCCATTAAAAGGTTGTCTAGACTGCCTCAGACCAACTGAAGTGGAACAGTGTGGTTCTTCCATTGTTTCATTAGATTGTTAGATCCAAGTTGTTTCGAGACCACTAGTGCAGAGTTTCCAAAGGCTCCACTCTACAGGTGAGGTCTCTGTCTATATCCAACAATTTGAAGGCATCTGCTTTGTTTTCCGCTAGTCTGAGAACTAGCTCCTCTCTGCAGTCAGGATGGCCTGTCAAAGTTTCAGAGCATGGATGAATGGGATGGCAACTTGATTTACTGAACAAGACTAACCCTTTCACTAGGACCCTACTCTCACCCCATGAAGAGGTTACCCTGCCTGTGTCCGCACACTCTCTCGCCCATTTTTTATTTGAAGAAAGCTTTCATACTGAATTTACGATCGGTCCAGTAGGGACACAGAGCCGGTGAAGAGGACCCTCCTTCCTTCACATTTGTGTGAAGTATAATACCCCAGGACAGATGGCATCCATTCCCAGGGTAGAAGGCACCACACTACTGCACTGCTCTTCATTCTCCTGTAGCTTCCTGGACAACCAGAGGAAAGATACAAACCTTCCCCCCCAAAGAAATAATCCCTGACATATCCAGAACAGAGAATTTTGATTACAAATTATTAATAAAACACCAAGACTAGCATGCCGAAAAAGAAAAACATCTTATCCAATTTCCAGAAACACGTGTGGAGTAATCAGGAAAACATGTGACTCAAAGGTTAACTGGGACCAAAACAGAAAGTGTGTTTCCACAGTTACAGAGCACGCCCTCGACTGTGAGGCACCTCAAGAGGAAACTGCCATTCAGTACAGTTGAGCGAGGTCCGACCCAAACTCATTCACAAACATTTCCTGGAGATGGTGTAACAGTTTCAGGGCTGAACAATTAATTCCAGATGGCTCACTGTTCAGAAACGGCATATTTCCACAACTCTCCTCAGACCAGGAACAGCCAGGTCGTCATACTTTACATTCCTCTGGCAATGTCGTGTGCACCGTAGCTTGTCATAGGTTAGGTAGCTGAGAATAACCTCTAGGACATGTGACTTCTGTGGGCCATCTGCCTGTACCCAGAGGTCTCCTGATCTCATCCACGCACACATTTGTAATCATGAGTATAAGACGTGTGATGACACTTGCTAGTGCACCGTTTGTTTTCGTTAAAACACACTTTGTCACACGTAACATTTCCATAGCATTCCATTTGTTAATTTAGCAGAGGCTTTTATCCAAAGAATAGTACAATAATAAAGGACAGCAGCAGATCGAGGATAAGAAGTGCATCGTTTTAACAGTATTTTGATAGTCAGCCAAGGACCAGTCTATAATTACTGACCACATCGCAAAGTAACCCCAACACCTTCATCTCTTTGCTTGATTTTCCAAGTCGTCCCACCAAGTGCTTTATATACCTCATGGCTAGGCCTGAATCATTCCTTTTCTACATGAGGCTATCCGAGCCGCCAGCTCCAGAGCGAGCAGCCTGCCTTCCACAGAGGGCAAGGTGACCGCAGGGTAGCGGGGTGTTGCTGATGGTCGGCTTCAGAGCTGCCATATAAGAAAGAGCTGACAGGCAGAACCTTCCGGCCCTCCGAGGGACCTGACGAGGACACCTAGAGAAGCAGAGATGCTGACTTCTGGCACCAAGAAGACCTGTCCTTTACCCCCAAAGGTCACCTGAATGTGTGTGTGTGTGCGTAGACAGAATCGTATTGCTGAGCCAGAGCTTTGCTGTGGCCAGATTTCTGTCGATTTGCCACCTGGCCCTACTAGCTCACTTCATCAACTCCTCCTCCATGCATTTCATCCATCCCAACACGGAGATCGATGGGGCATGTCTGGTCATTTTGCTAAACTCATCACAAGCAGCGGGTTAACAGAAACCCAAGGGCAGCAGGACAGTCCCTACAGGCAACAGCGAAGCATACTGCTGCACTTCAGTGTAAACTTCTCGACTCTTGCCTGCATTAAGCCTTAAATCAACCTATAATCAACAGGCTGCTGACACCTCCAAGGATGACATCATTTAAAATGGGGCAGCTTGCAACTAACCAAACCCTCCCCCTCTTCTGTCTTCCACGTGGGCCCCTCTCTCCCCCGCCGCCCTCATCCCCTCTCCCTTCTCCTTCTCCTCTCCTCCACTCCCCCTCCCCCTCCCCCTCCCCCTCCCCCTCCCCCTCCCTCCCGCTTCACTGGCTCCGAGGCCAGGCGTGTGTGCCATCCACTCGCACCACTGATCATTGTTGTTGCCTAGGCGATAGGCCCAGCCCCTCCAGCCCCTGACCAATGGAGGAAAGGTCTCCCACCCCCTAAGAACATCCATCCACGTACACACAGGCCTCTACACGAAACAAGAGAAGAAGAAGTTGTGTGTTAACCAGCACAGTTGCCACCATGCTCGGGTGCTCCTTTTCTATAGTATCATGGAGGATATAATGTAGTGCAGACTCCACCCTAGGCTCTGAGTAGGACTGGGTCTTTAGCCTCATTCTGTCGGATAGCCACTGGGCTGATGGGAATGAATGGACAGTGAATCACACAGCAGGTTCTGGGAAAGGGGGGAGAGAAAAGGGAGAAAAGAGAGAGAGACCCACTTCCATCTTTGTTTATCCAGAAATGTGTGACGTCCTGACTGGCTGGCTTTATTCTGACAACACTCAGCCAAGTTCCCCATCTCTGCTTTCTATTATGTCTGTTATCAGACATACACACACTCACACAAACACAGGGTGCTGGAGAAAGCAACCCAGAGACCGTCCCCTCCCTCACACACACCACATGGAAGACAGCACCTTAGCCTCTAATGATTCACTATACCGTAAGCTTTCATCTTGTACAGTAGATATTAGGCTTTCTAAAAAGACACAGGTAAAATATACTTTTTTTTTTTATTTATTGCAAAGTAGACCCTAGTTCTGTCTCGGCAAGGTCAGAAGAGCTGGGTTTCGTGAGACTATCTGGAAACTGTACCTGATGTGTCACCAGGACCCAGAATATAGAAACATCCCACTCCTGTTTAGTGCCCATTTTCAGCCCCAAACTCTGCAACACAATGACTATGAGAGCTGAGGGGAAAACAACATGGTGATGTCGGTTCCCGAAAGGTAGCCAACATGGTTTACCTTCAAGGTCTTTGTTCGACTGGATCTGTTTGAAGTTTTTTCTCTCCTGTTAGCCTCCACCGTTTCTGTAGTAAGCTGAGACGATGTTTGGACTGAGCAAAAACAGATTTTAGAATACAAACAGCTGCAAAAAGGCTTTGTAGTCAGTTTAAACACTGTAAATATTTTAGTTATTCTTCTTATACCAACAACCCCAAATAAAGATTTTTTTTCATGACGTTTTTGTAGGTCATAAACCGCATCCAAGCCCATTTGATGACAGACAAGTGACAGGGTTTCGATTTGAATGTGTGGTGGATAAGAGGCTCACTCATGGCCTATTGTGGACTTGTGTAAAACTTGCTACCCTGGCAAGGCAACTGTCATTCTAACACCATTACTACACTACAAGACCTCACGCCCTGTGGACAGGAGGGAGGAGGAAAAGAGGTAGACAAAGACAACATGACTAAGTGACAGATGACATGGTTATGAATTCGATTAAAAGGCCACACCCTGTTGCGTCACTCAAACACACACGCTCCCCCTCCTACCCTTCCCTTCCCCGCCACCCCTCTCTTTTTTGGGCAAGGCCATACAAGGATTTCATTTAAATGTTACAGCTTGAACTGCCAGTTTAAAAAAGACATTTGGATTATTGAGGCTCATCTGTAACAAGTTTCTGTACAGTTTGCTGTCAGTCTGCCGTCAGTGTCTGGAACTGAAGGATGAATCACACGCTGGGATACAGAGGAGAATGGCACAGTAAAGCCACACTTAACGGCTTCTTTGGACATTTTTTGCCTTCATTTCACTACAAACCTACGTTCAACTGTGAGACTCAAGCTCCTTTTTAAGAAACCTCTCATTCTCGGACGGCCATGGCTTCATTCAGAGGACGTCCACATGCCTAGGATGACAAGGCAACTCCGTGGTAACCAGGTCTGAAAGGCATTATGGGAGAGGGGTGGAAGAGACAAAAAGGGCACTAGCGGTAATTTATCAGTGTCTGCTGACTTTTAATTTAAGACCCTATACTACAGGGACTTAATTCTAAAAGACACACACACACACACACACACACACAAGCCTGTGGGATGGATCAAGCTGTGAAGGTTTAACTGCTGCTATGGAGACCAGAGTCATGGGCTTGAGTCATCAATAAGTAAATACAGACCGGACGATAAACAGATGTGGCGATCCTGTATGTACCCCCAACACCAGACAGGGAGCGATTTAAATTCATAGTGAAACTTTATTCTCACTCCCAGTTTCTGGCTAGCCGCTCCGCTCCCCCCCCCCCCCTCTCCTGTCCTCTCTTCATGACACTACCCACCAAGCCTCTGGAAGGCCTTTTGTTTGACTTTCCATCTTGCACCCCTCTCCCCCAACCCCCTTTCTTCACGAACATGGGGAGCCAATCACAGTTTCTAGGGGATGAGGTAGTGCTTCTGACGGTTTGAGACAGAGAGATGAGAAAAGAGAGATAATTTCAACTCGGGCAGGCAGCAGAGGGTATCTAATCTCAAGCCAGTGATTGGACTCAATCTATTTAACACTACCCCGTCATCATTCCCTGAACACGCACACATTCACCACTGTAGCCCTCTGGTGCTGAACCAGATGCTGCTCATTTAGCACCTCAGGCACAGTTTTAGTGTTTGTCTGCTAAGCACCCGGGGGAGGTGGAGCGTTGACAGTTGGGGGCCCAGGCTCAAGTGCCTGTGGAACTCACTCTGCAGCCTCTGGCCTCAGACTAGCCTAGCTACTCCCCTTAGACCTCCAGCAACATCTCTCCACATTAGTCAGCCCATTCAACCATACGTTTCAACCGATAATAAACTGTCTGGGTTGTGGGCTACATGTCAGTTGTAGTGGTAGACAGAACTTGTCTATGCCCAGCAGCTATAGATTTAAATATAACTTAATGTAGGCTGTAGTCTGAGCCACATAACAATAATGTAAAGTTTCAGCAGACGCTTTTATCCAAGCGATATACACGGGGGATTTTAACCTGCAACCTCTTGATCTCCAATCAAATGCTCTAACCACTGAGTATGTCTAGCATGGCATGGTATAGTATTACAACAAACTACACAGTTCCTGGGTCACACAAGGTCATTACTCCTTGCCAAACACCAGCTTAGAGAGGTGTAACAGACACGGTATCGTTGTGTTACGTAACTGTCGCACAAATGCGGCCAAGGACCGGGTTGCGGGTAAAGTTTAAGCCGTTTATTCCCCATCCAGGCTACCTCCAGGGTTCCAACAATGCAGTTCCTGGAACCTCCAAGCTGACACCAGATGTGAAATTTTACCTCCCATGCTCTGAACATTAGCATGTGCATCAGTGTGTCTGTTGTTGTGGTTACGTTATTATGAGAAAGCCTGAAGGTTCAGTTTGTGGGACTGCACAAAACATTGAGTTATTGGTGTGCTCAGCTAAAACAAGGTTTATCAAATATCAACATCCCGTTTAGAGTTTCATCCTAGACTTTCTGCTTAGCTGAGCATTCAAGTCTTTAAACTGTTGACTTGATTTGAATGGTCAACACGGTCAATGCATTTCAAATGTCCACAGGCAGGTTTGAGAGTGCTCCTAGACAGCCAAAGACAACAACAAGAAGCTCAGTGAATGCCACCTCAAATCTATATTTGAACCGTAAAGGTAAGAGCCAAGGCACTATTGACCTACTTCAATAAACCTTTGCCTAATTGGTCAGTTGTGGGACAGCTGAGGCCACTCAGCATCCTCGATGTTTGTATGCAAATGTGTCATAAACCAGGATGATCTTAAACTCAATGGCAGTGTTAATCCTTACTGTTGACACATATGGCATGGCCAGTCTGTTCCTCACGTCATGCTGTTAAACTCAACCCCATCTGGACATCCACTTATCATGCATTTAAGAAACAAAACAAACCTAGTGTGGGAACTTCGATTGAAAAATGTTGTCCAGAAATGTGTTTAGATTCGTTTTTTAATTAAACTTCAGTAGGATTTGGTAAATCAGGGTAGGGTTTGGAATCAGTATGTGAATCTTCGGAAGACTGATAATATGCTTAAACTTTATGAAGCCCTTTTTTCATAGGTGGGGGCAACATGAAAAGGGGGGGGAAAAGTCAGTCTAAACTGGAGTGTAGTCTGTTAGGTAAAAAGTATGTCGGCATGGACGGACATTGTGTGAACTTACCATTGAGTCCATTTGGGATGCTCCTGTGATGATGTGCTGCCGCCAGGTCATCCATGGACCTCAGCACAGTGCTGGTGACCAGCTTGCCCTCATTAGGCTTGTGCACGTGGTTGTGGTGGTCTGGACTGCCGGCGCTCCCGGTGCTGGACGTGCTACTCCCGTCCCCGACATCCCTGACTGTCCCTGACCCCCCGTTGAGGTTGGTAAGACTGGACTGACTGTCTATGGAGCTCCGGGATCCGGCACCGTTCCTCTCCTCGTCCAGCATTAAGATGATTTCTTTCAGGTCCGAATTCTCTCTTATCACTGTTTCTTGGTTGGCCTCCAGTTCTTTCAGCTTCATCATGTAGGTACCCACTTCCTTCCACACAGAGCTTGCTGTATAGCGACCGAACCGCTGCCATTCTCTGGAAAGCTTCTTGCCTTTCTGTCGGTCATCGTCCAAGAAACAGCAGAGTTCCCGGAGCTCGTGATTATCGTCCTGAAGCTTCTGGTTGATCTCCTTCAGATTCCGGATTTCGTGGAGGTGCACCTGCAGCCTCCGGTTAACATCTTTCATCATGTTCCCATGCTCTATCATCAAGTTCATTTTCTCGCCGTCCACCCTCCGTAGCCTCCTTACCAACTCATCTTTGCTGCATCGCAACAGTTCATCGTCCGAGAGCTTGCTCAAGTCATCATTGAGTCCCTCCGATACATTCTTTGCCATTTTCTGTTTATATTTCTCCTCTCGACGCGTTTAGCAATGTTGTTAGATTTTCAGAAAATCTTCAGCTAACCAACCCCTTAATTGCGTAAATGTATTAAAATGTGAAAACATTTTAAGATGATAAACTATGACACATCAGAGTGAGAGGTTTAATTACTCAAATGAACGCTGAGACGTAGGCGACCCTCGGCTTCTATAGGTTATGGCAAGCGTGCAATGGACAAACTGCACACACCCACACTTCCCTTTAAAGCGAACCCTCCTTTGCTTTCATAAACGTTAGCTGGTTTAACCATAAGTACTACAGTTTATATAGTGATAAAATAAAAGTAGTACCGTTTTCTATCAAATATAGCCTATATCAAATATGTTCCTCGCGCTGAAATCACTCGCTCCCCTTGAATTATTCCGCGTTCCGCTGCATGTGCGTAAAATCCTTGGTAATCTATGCACATTCCTTCGTAGTAAAAATGACAATAACGAAATGGATGATGACGATAACCTGTGTTCAAAATAAAATGCCTATATTGCGTCCGCAAGAATGTTTCTCGTCTAAAAACACACGAAGGTCTGTAGCAACATTGACGCTCTTCTCGAATGATAATCCGATCTCTCCTCGAAGTGGACTGGTTAACAGTGGATGAATCTCAATCCCTCCCCAGTTTGGAATGAGTGGTGTCCTCCCTGAGTCCTACAACCAAACACTCCGGTTTGAAATATTTCAGGATTTCGGTCAAGGCGGCCAATCAAGAACGAGGACAACAGGGTGTGCAGGTAGATAAGAAACAGTAGGCTATAGGGGAAAACACGAGCTCGAACATACAAACTGAAATACTATCACCGTCGCATGGAACAGCCTTATAAGAATAACTGGAAAATGAATGAAAACAAAAAAAATACGTAGCTACCAATAAAATCTATAATTCAACTACAGCAATTTATTAGGCTTGCAGAAACAAACTGATTACATTCTGAACAAGATTTAGATTATGGTTGTTAACAGATAATGTCACGAACCAATGAATGTTTTCTACGCTAAAATGTAGACCATTTCATCCACATGATTTAAAATAATCTATATGCAATTCTTCATTGACCCAATTCAATCAGCATCAAAGGAAATAGTGTTTTTTTCTATTTTTTTTCGGAAAAAAACTAAACTGCGTTTACCTCCTCCCCCCGAAGTTAAATGATAGATCACAATCGATCAACAGGTGTCAAATTGACACCCAAAGTAGTTGAATGAGGGCAAAAACCAGAAAAGTGAAATATAATTTCAAGGGCACAGCGGCACTGTGTGGTAATATCTGAAATTACATGAAATACGTAGATAAACACTGTACGATGTATTGTAGATAATATCAAACCATGTTAATTTGCTTGCTAATTTCGAATAAATGATATTACCTGGAATTTATGCATATACAATCATATATACATATCAATATTATGATTAACTTAATTAACTTTTTTCTTTTAGATTATGAAAGACAGGTATGTAGGCCTCAGGAGGAGTATGTTTGCCTGTGTTTAATGTTGCACATCACTCCACTCTTAGGCCTCAGTGTGCCTGTGTCGAGGATGTCAAAGGACTGCCCAGGAACCAGACTGAAGTCAAACCTCTGAAGCAGTTTGGCCATCACAACCTTGGCCTCCATCTACATACACAAACACACATTCACTTTAAGAGATCAAAAGTAACCTTATCAGCGTGAGTTTGTGTGTGAGTGCAGCGTGAGTGTGTGTGTGAGAGAGGGTTTGTGTGTGTGCGTATCCACACCTGTGCAAAGTTTTGTCCCAGGCAAGATCGCGGTCCAAGGGCAAAAGGATAGTAGCAGTAATATGGCCTAGGAAAAACATTACACATCAAAACATGGTTCTGCTCTTGTTAGCAGCATTGTAGTCATCTCACATCCTGAATAAGGAAAGTTCCAGATGGGTCACCTACTTGACAGCATCAGGGTGAAACCTATCTGGGTCAAAAGTCAGCGGGTCCTTAAAGAATTTATCCAGCCTTCCACTGACATAAGAACTGAACTGTGACAAGACAAGACATGTTCAACGGTAACACCCGAGGGCTCCATTTTAGCAATGACTCAAACCTGAGCTGTGTCTACGCGGAAGTAACTTACGAGGCAGGAGACTCCTGCAGGTATCCGGACACCGCTGATGACCATGTCCTCTGCCACCCAGCGAGAGGTACCTGGAGCTGTGGGATACAGCCTCAGGGTCTCCTTCAACACCTGAGCCACGAAGACACG
The DNA here is from genome assembly GCF_021917145.1 of Hypomesus transpacificus. NCBI lineage: Eukaryota > Metazoa > Chordata > Actinopteri > Osmeriformes > Osmeridae > Hypomesus > Hypomesus transpacificus. The sequence goes on along the minus strand of NC_061065.1, from coordinate 8,744,657 downwards.
AAACCATCTTCAAGAAATACACTAAAGACATGTAAATCAATCTTATCAAGGTTTGTTTTCAAATGTGGGTGGGACAGCAGTTTTTATTTTAATTTTATTTTTGTTTGTTTTTTATAATTGAGGATGCGGCTGTTAAATATAGTTTTCTTGGTAAAAGGTTGGGGGGCAGACATGCCGTTTCCAAACGTGAAGACAATGAAACCTACACTCCTGAATCATTTTACATCCAAAGCATTGGAGAAGTTATTTACCTATCAGAACTTAAGTCACAAGAAAACACTGATAATGATTGGACAATAACATTAGATTCTAGGACTTTGCCCTTGACTATATATATCTTTTTTACAGGTGGGCTATCTGACTGGCATACCTGCGATAAGTAACCCATTTTCCCCAGATCATCATAGCTGATCTCCTGCTTCATCCCAAGGACCTCATCCACCTCCCTCTTCACCCTGGAGAATACATAGTTTTATGAACATAAGATTCATACATTTAGTATACATTGACACATAGACTGCTTGTGTAAACACTACTATGTGCAGTATAAATAGTACAGTCTGTGTGCAAAGTCTTCTTTTGCTCACTTCGCTAATATATCTGGCAGTCGTGCCAGTTCCATAATGGCAAAAGCAATTTGATTGGCTGTTGTTTCTTGGCCTAACAGGAACCGAACATAAATGTGACACTAGTGAAAATACATTCAAATTCTGCTATTTAAAAAGTCAGTCTATAAACAGTGTATAAGAGTTGAATATGAAGTATCCCACCCGCGATGAAGAACGTCACAAAGTTGTCCAACATCTGCTCCTCATCCTCTTTATCCATGTGTTCCTCTGAGAGGACAAATATACACACGCACAAAGTCGTTTATACAGAGAGTGAGTATTGTACGTCTGTCTGTTCCATTTTCAATGTCATGAGTTTAAGGACCTTTGTTGGCTGCTTTGATGATCTGTGTGAGGATATCTTTAGGAACATATTCTCCACTCTGAATAGCCTCCTTCCTCTCATTAACCCACTTAGCACCAGTGTTTCTCAACAGCTGAATGGCCTCCCTTACTTCACGGACACATTTCCGGTTCTTTGGGTTATACTGAAAAAGTGTTGATGCAATCACTCATTAGTAGTGAGCATCACTGATCTATGTGTCAGTTAGTTGGTTAATTCCTTTTACCTGGAAGGTGACATCTCTCACATGATGCATCAACCCTTTCAGACACAACAGTATGGCGTTAGGGAAAGGAGAGTCACTGTGGTTCAGCAAATCCAAATCTACTCCAAACGCCACCTACAATTGAAAAAACAATAGAACGTGTTCCAGGATTGTGAAAATCATAGGATTTAGAGAGCATGTTGACACTGCTTTAGTTTTGATATCCGTCACGTTAAAACGGGAACATCGAAATCGTTTTGATCCCAGTTCAACTGGGATTACGTTTAGGGACCTTAGCGATGACATCCATAGTGACACTGTTGACCAGACGGTGCATTTGTGCATCCGTGTTGCTGTCTGCCAGCGTTCCCAGTTTGTCCATCAGTCTCTCGGCCATCTCGTTGAAGGTACCCATGAGGCCCCTCAGGTACCTGACAATGACAAGCAGTGAAGACGTCTCAGGGCTGAAATGTACATGTGAGGACCTTTTTTTTCTGTGTTTGCTGGAGATGAAGCTCACAGGCTGCTAAAAGCAGGGTCCATGATACGCCGTTGTTTGTACCAATGATCATCAGTCTGGGCGGTGACAAGGCCATTTCCTAGGAACCTAATATGAGGAAAGGAGAGACCATGGGAAGGGGGAAAGATGAGTATGTGTGTGTTGGGGGGCGGGGGGGGGGGGGAGTGATAACTGGCAGGATTACATTCCAAACATTTACATGCAACGTTTTAACACAATTGTGTGAAGAAGTACAGTGTGTCTGGTTAATACAGTACTGGATCAATGAAAAGATGGATAGTGCAGTAGAAGACACCTGTCACCTTTGTCCAAACAAGCTGAACATACGCTTGTAGACTGGGTCTTTGAGGCATTTATGAGACATCAGCAACTCCTGTTAAGACAATACAAGGTGTGCATTTAAATGACAGAAGAATACTAAATTAACAGATGAATTATTTTCTGTGATTTGATCCACTGTTTTGCTGGAAGTTCTTGGTAGATCTTAAACCACTGCAGTTCTGGTGTTAACTAAGAACTTCATACATCTTCATTTCGTATTGATGGAAGGGGGCAAAAAAATACAGCTTGATGTAAAAAAAATAAATAAAGAGTTGAGTCACCTTATCAGGGATAAACAGGCGGCCCAGGTATATGATCGTATTTCCAGTGTATATACTTAACATACAAACAGTAACCGATGAATGCAATGCAGCATAAACCAAACACATACGAAATAACGTAAAAGGAGAAACGTGGAATCAAATTCAACAATGCCATGTTCTTGATAGCTTTATAACGATACGTCTGTCGCTCTTTGTGGACATTTGACAGTGCGCTTGACTAATTTTGGTAGGTGCATTCGACATGGACTGACTTCGTGCAGCGCCGCAGGTGGCTGCAGCCGGCTGCCTTGAATCTGAGAATGCCATTGGCTGCTTCAAGTCAGCCGGGCTTCAGGCGGCTTCAGACGACCCCGGCGCTGCATGAAGTCGAACGCACCTATACAATTTCCCGGATGTTGCCTGTCCATCTCGGTTTAATCATGAGTCGCACTTTTTCTGCAAGTTGCGCACTGATCTTGTAAACAAGGGGTTGCTGACATTCTATGCTGACCCATTTATTTGACAAATAAAACATCAGAAATAATGTGAAGAGCCAGTATTTTCTTATGCAGAAAGGCACAACAAGCGTGCTAGTCTACAAAGCTACCATGGAGCAAGGCAGAAGGTAACAAGAAACGCAATTTCGTGTTTTGTGTGAAAAAAAGTTTTGAAAGGTTGAAACAATATTTTCGAACAAGGGTTTGAAAAAAAAGTTTCGAAAGGTAGAAAAAAAAGTTTCGAAAAAAGTTTTGAAAAAAAAGTTCGCAGGATTGATGAATAGTTAATTCTTGATGAGGACTGTACTCTGATCCGCTCTGCTTTACTGTTTCAGGATTCTCTGTTCTCATCTCCAAAAACCTCTCTCCTCTCCTATCGTCTCCTTTTACTTCGTGTGAAAAAACGTTTCGAAAGGTTGAAACAATATTTTCTAATAAAAGGTTTTCGATTATTTTTCTTTTTCGAAAGTTATGATTTTTTTTTTTAACAAAACATTTGAAAGATTTTAAAGGTTTAAAACATGGCCTCCATCTACAGGCAAAAACACAAATAGCCTACACAAGAGATCAGAGACTGTGTGCATCTTCACCTGTGCCACGTTTTGTCCCGGGCAAGATCATTTCTAGGATTAAATGACCCAGCTTTACATATAGGAAAAATATTGTTAACATCAGTGATACACTAAAGATGGAGTTCTAGGAGGGTCACTTACCTACTTGGCAGCATCTGGGGGAACATATCTGGAACCAAAGTGAATGTGTACTGATAAATTAAAATAAAACCTTAACAGAAGTTATCAAGCTTTTAGAAAATATTAAGATGCCTGGGGAACATCTCTGAAGTTGATTCACAATGACCAGCAGAGGTCAGTAGTCACAAAATATAATATGAATACATAGCATAGGCCTACGTTGAAGAATATAGATGTTCCTAGTATTTACAACTCTACCCCCTACTCTGCATCCAAAATCAATCTTTCAGAAAGAGTTTATAATAACTAATTAACCATACATTAGCACCCATTTCTGTAGTATTAATTGCCTTTACTCATTTTGATAAACCATAAAATCTATCCAGATTTAGGAATTTTTATTTTCAAGGTGATTAAAATAATCAATGTATTTACATTGCACAGTCAAACATCATTCACAAACGGGCAAAAAACAGGAGGCGCTAATAACTTAAGACTGCAGTAAGTTTCAAGTTAATGATTCAGGAAACAAGTGAAAATCAAGAGGCCCTTCACTGTAACCACAGGTGTAGATGCACACTGAGGCTAGCAAGAGTGCTGTGTTGAAACAGAGCTTGGCACGTGATGAAACGGCCTGGAAGCAGTCTCATGGAGATAGATTGTGTGCCGCGACGATCCACTTCAATGTGAAGCAGTCATTCCTGGTGTGCCGAAAAGGCTCCCATGTCCTTCAAAACTGTGTTGATTGAAGCCGTGTCTGAATAGCTCAGTTCATTAATCCCAACAGGAAACAGGTTTCCAGTGGAGCATAGACCACTTTTGAGTCAGTTTCTCTGGCTTCCAAATCGAAGTTAAACCATACTCTGTCCGGCAGTAGTGGTGTCCCCCTCTTCAGTGCTAGACAGGACATGTCAGTGAAGCTGTGATAGGTAGGACTCTATGGTCTGTAAATAAAAATACTGAAGATCAGTGAGGGTGACAATGGGTGAGATATGAATCTGCATAAACATGCTAATATTAAGCAAATAATCTGCAACATGAAACTGCAGCAGTCCACCTTTGCTATCTCTCCTGTAGTTCCTGGAACTGAACTTAGCTGGGTTCCATCCTCCCAACATTCTTTCAGCTGCTGCCTCATGGCTTGAAGGTTCCTGCAATGATATGAGAGCAATGACAATAACAGTAAGTTATCATACAAATCCTTTTCACCTGGTGAATATATAGGCTTGGCAAAGCAGAAAAGTAGACAAGTGTATCAAAAATGCATAGCAAGTGCATACTTGTCTTCTGAGAAGCTCTCCTTTAGTGTATTGCCATTCGCAGAGAGTTCTGGCCACCACTTTTTGATTACAGATTGCACCCAGTGCAAACCCACAATCAAGTTTCTGGAAAAGGATAACATTAAATATCAGAATTCAGTATCCAGGCAGATGATGAATAACACGAGTGTGGTGTTTTCCAGCTTACTCTTCATGTTTACTGGCAAGGATTGTTTTCACTTGTGGCAGTAGGTCTACACAGCAGCCAAGGGAAATGCATGGTGTGTCACTCTGAAGGCTGAAGGAAGGAAAAATGAATGTGCTTAGTGGAGTTTATACGCTTAATGTCTCTTTTGATAAATAAAAACTATAAAATAAAGAACCAAAACCAAAAGTACATAGACTAATGCTCACTTTTTTGTTATAATGGGTAGACAATCAAGAAGCACCCCAGTATCTTGAATTCTGTTCAATGAAAAACAACGTTCATGTTCAGACACAGCAAGGTAGGTCAATATTATTTCTGATCATTGTATAACTGGACACATAAAAAAAAAAAGTGGAATTACCTTATCAGGTATGCCACAAGTTCACTAGTATTTCGACGCCAAAGTGTCAGTGCTACATTAAGTCGTAGATTCCTTCCAAACAACACGTGCGTCATAGCTTCATGGTCTTTCGATAACTATCAAAACAGCAGAAAGATGCTCAGAAAATTAGGACATGAAAACAAAACGAATGCACGATACAATTCTCTTCATCCGTGAGAAAAACAACACGAATCCCATCCGAGTCAAGGCCCGGTCCTTCCCTGAGGTGGGAGAGTTTACCTCCGCAAAGTAATCACCGCACTTGGAGCCGGGCTCAGTCATCTTGGAGGCCTCTGCAGAGTTCACAGGGAACCCGCAGTTGTCATTGTGGTGTACGTCGCCCTCAATGTCTTCACTCATCAGCTCATTCTCTTTGTTGGCCATGTCACAGGACAGGCCCGCGCGGGGCACCCTGCACAACGCCACCGAGTTCAACGCCGCTTTGCGTGCCTTCCTCTTGCACACCGAAACTCGCTTCACTTTGCCAGGAATGTGGACGACGTGTGTCAATGTGAATCTGCCGTGAGAGAGGGGGGGGGGGGGGGGACAACAGACTGGGTGAAGGAGCAGAGGTTTGAGGGTCCAGATAGTTAGGGTTAGAAGACAGACATGGTAGATTGGTGGCATGGAAAGATGCGTCGGTGGTCCAATGAGTCACAGCATCTTAGCTGGGGATGCAGAGAATGCGTTAGATGAAAAGCTGTGTGGACATGAGCCTTAACTCACCTGTCTTTATCTATATCTTCCTTATTATAATAATCCACCTAAAACAAAAGGATAAGCGATAAAAGCACTCCTAGTGTTTTCATAAACTTAACTGTAGTTTGACACTTTTTTTGTATTGTGCTAAGTGAAAAAGGTCTGTTCCTCCAGACCCACCCACCTTCTTCATGGTGTGTTCAGTAACAAAATGCAGATTGGGCATACACAGAGCGTGAGGCATGGCTTGGCTGAGCCTGTCGAACTTCCTCTTTTGCCCATCCTGATTTCCAGTGGCCATAGTTGAGAAACCTTGAACAAAACAACATTTTCCTTTTACATCGACAGGTTATACAATTCAGATGTGTGGCCAACCTGATATACTGAGTAGACCTGCAGTAAAAGCAACAATGACAAAAACAATGGTGATCTGAGTGCTGCAACTGCTTCCACGTAGCCTTGTTGTCACAAGTCATGTTCCAAGCCTGGTGCATATGAAGTAGCGAGCTAGCAGCAGGGCACACCCAACCGTCTTATTAAGTTAGCAAGTGGCCTGGCTCTACTCTAGCAGGGTCTAAATAGCCTTGATTTTTGATCTGCGATCATTGCTAAGCAAGATAATGGTAATGTCAACCAAATACGTTTCTCATAATACCGTAGATCGGTGCAAGGTTCTGTCAATTTAGCATCCTACAAACGCTATATCCAGTCCGAGTAGTGTAGCTAACTAAAGCTAGTTGGCTAACTACTGTAGCTTGTAGTCAGCTGCTGCGTACGTAGAGTTAGCTAGCTAGCATCGTTGAATGGCACTAACAATTTAATGACTATGAAAGCAGACGGATGGCCTTCATAGCTTGCCCGTTTGATACGTGATTAATTACGGGCAACCAAAACAATAATGTCAAATTATAGCTAGTTTTCCAACTAGTCCGATAGAGTAAAGCGAGGTTAAACTCTATCTAGCTGACGTTAGCTAGGTAGCTTGCTTGGGAATTTTCAGGAAACATATGGCTTGTTTGCGTGCTAGATTGGCAAGCTAACTTTCTAACACCTAGTAGCTAGCTAGTTAAATAAAACTAGCCAACTACAAATTATAATTGTCAAGATACTTGGTTTACTAACCGTCACATTTTGCGAAGTGTCTTTCAATTCCCTAAATATGAATGTCCATTTGATGATGACTCAGTTAAAGTTATTTGTCTCTAAACTCCCAGCTAACTTTCAGATGTCTTTGCTAACAATCTAGCCAGATACAGCTTTTGCCATTCAAATGAATACACATCACTTGCAAGGATTGTGGGATTGATATCAGCAAAGGAAAAATGTTTACTGACATCTAGTGGTTAAAGTATAATACTACAACGAAGACTGTCTACTGGGCCTAACCAATCACAAAATAATTCAGTCAATCATAAAAGAAAAAACACCCATTCACTCAGAAAATGATTGTTGCCTTTACTGTATAAAGGGTTTATTTATTCTTACATCACATGACCCATGCACGTCTATTAAATTGTCAAATTGGATGTTATTGAAGACCAACTGCCTTCCTGAGGCTGTTATTCTGAAGAAATAATACTTGGTCTCTGGCTAGGGAATAAACATTCACAAATCATATTTCTCTGATGACAAGTTATTCAATTTCAAATATTTTTCTTTCCACATTCAGAGTTTGTGGGGAACTATGTATCTGATAACATTTTGATTGAAAATGTGCAGTTTTGAGTCTCAGACAGCCACATATTATGCACATACCAATTCAGCCAATTGAGTCGGTTGGTTTATTCAGCTGATGATATCTATTTTCAGATATCATAAATAGAAACACAGTACCATTTGAACACACTGTAAAAACAAACCAAAATTGATTTTAATCACAGCAATTTATCTTAAATAGATCCATTTCAACGGTTTGAATTGGTATGTCTGCGGTAAAGTGCCCACCATGCTTTGTGGAAATAGTGTCCTTATAGTTGGGCCTTTTCCTTCTGACACTCCTTTGTTAAAACAACAAGATTTGAATCGTGCTGGGTGTACGTAGTTGGCTGCTTCAGAGATGCATTTTTAGGTACCAGTTATTACAATCATGAACAGAGAATTAAGATCACGTTTCAAAGCAGAGCAGAGATATTATTAGTCCAGCAGTACAAGGAATAGAACTCTGTGCCTTGCTGCTTCCCTCCGGCCTGTGCAGTCCAGTACACATGACCGACTGGCTTCACAAGCACACCAATCAGCCATTCAAGATAAAACATCTGTCATGAACTGCATTATGAAGGACATGCTGTAAGCAAGGCGGACAGATCCCCATTTACTAATACGTTGTTTTGTAATGTATACCAGAACACAGGGAGGTCTGGCCATCATGTGTAATGCCTTCACCTTGTTTGTTGTGTTACAAACTGAAGCACACAATGCTTTAAAAGGACCGATTGAATGACATTGTATTACAATGTATTATTATTGATGTTGTTGTTTCAGACATATACGTTATTGGATAAATGTCTTTACAGCACCCAAACAGAGGGGTCAGACTAAGTCTCAAAGCTTTATAAAGCTGACTAAGAAAAAAGGAAGGAAGTAATGTTCCGTCTCCTGAAACAAATCTTTCTTCTCTCTCATAGAAAACAATTAACTGAAATAAACGTAGCTTGTGAATCAGATATCCTCAAAGACTATACCACCCACATATCCAGTAAGAGTATTAAAAGATTTACATTTTAAAAAGATGGATTTTAATTCAGAGTAAACAGGCAGCTTATTAAATTCCAAAGTTTGGAATATTTGCCTGGAACTTCAGTGAGGTCCTTTAGGCTAAGAAGTTTTAAGCAGGATGTGATTATAGCTAAGTAGTACAGGACTTGCAAATGGCAGTTTCAAAACAAACATTTTGAGCTTTAAACTGTATTTTATAACAATTGCCTTGAGAATTTAGGGATTCATGAGACCTATGTGATCCTGTAAGTGCGAAAGAATGCTGTGATTGAAATGAACATAATGTAGATTTAAAGCAATTGCAATTGTGTCTGTCCGCAAATCAATCGAACAGTGTCACCGGATACACAAAATACCCTTTTTAGAATGACACGTCTTGCTGCAATGAATAAAACATGAACCCTGCGTCTAGTATTTAGTGCACTAAAGCATTATGAACCATTTCAAAAGGACATTATTTAATCGTCTCTCATTCTGCTGCAGGTCACCTGTAAATCACCTCACAGATTTCTCGTAATTATTTTCATTGGACTGAGTGGCCTAAAGTCAAATACTGTTCAGCCCCTAGGATGTTCAGCCAGATCTACAATAATGGAAATAAGCTAATGAACTAATCAGCGGAGTGAAAGAGCCAGTCTTTAACATATCGAGGACAGAACCTCAAGTCCAGCAAGCTGCTAAATGACCTGAAAGCCTTCGTTTATCAAGGCAAACCATTGGACAATCTGAGGATAATCATCTTTAAAACCCTAATCTTTCTTTTTCTACCGCTCTGCACGTCCTTATGCAATCACATTGTCTCTGTGCGAGTCCAACATCAAGGACGTGGTGAAATGCAGAAACCGGTTTCTCTTGGTTTTGCTATCCAGCCCTCAGAGCTTGATATAGGTAGTATCTGTTTATATTACCCTGTTTGGAGAGGTGCCCCATACAGCATCTCTGTTCTCCACACAAAGTGCTTACCAGGGTGGAGGACTTAGGAATTACAGACCGCAAACCCAAAGGAATCTAAAGGATGGGATCACAAACGGATGGTTGAAATCCTGGTCTGTCTCATTATGGTACAGGCACTCAGAACATTGTACCTTTTACAAGCACCACAGAGTTGCCATATTCATTTTCTTACCCTTACCGAGGTGGTTGGTGCTGTTCTTGCCAGAAAGTACATCTAGATGTTCTCGATGCATCATTTTGTAATGTAAAATGATCACTTATTTCTTTACAACTTGATTATACTGTCAGAAAAAGAATCAGCTTTGTATGCAATGCTTGTTTAGGAATTGATGGCTGTGATAGCTATTGAAGCAGGTAATACAATCCATTCAGATTAGATTATGGATGATTCAATTATAGGTGTCCCTTCACCTTCTATAGACAATATGCTTTTCTTCATACCACTGGAAAGCAGGGGATTATGAGAAATATGTCATGTTACAATATGTCTTAAAAGTTGGTCCGCAGTTACTGACAGTTTTTCCTTTGTTGATAGACTTGGTCATGTGAAGGAGATGAGAACTGACCCAGAGCAAACAAAAACTGTTTAGCAAAGACAGATTTGCTCACAACAACAACTATAGAGACAGCTTAACAGTCACGAAGGAACACTACAAGCACTCAAAACATCTGTGAGCAGCGAGAAAATGGCAGGATGTTTGTTTACGTCTGCAGCCCGTGTCACATGTCTAAAAGGAAAAGGCTGAATCGGCAGAGCTCTGCAACCTGCCAACGGTGTTTGTGACTTGAGGGCTGAAGTGCTGATTTATATAAGCCGACAGTTTATAGCAGGTGTGTACTGTATTTAAATAAAAGGAAGATCAGTTTGTTGTATGGAGTCAGGAAACACAGCTTTCCATGTAGGTGGCCTTTTACAGAAAACAGATGCGTCCAGTTTGTGTTCCCTCCTCTCCACTCCGCCAACGACTATTCTCCTCACCACTAGATGGCGATGTACATCTACAGCTTCTGTCAGACCACATTCACAACCATAGAACCCAGATGGGAAGTAGCCTTTAAACACTCACCTGTCTTCCTGTACTGTGAGAGAAAATAAGATGTAGATGGAACTGTTAATCATGCTAATGTCACAATTACTCTTCGAAACCTAGATTTTGACACACGCCTGGCGGTTAAAAACCCTCACGCATCTTCACACCACATGCAGTCCAGAGGATGAAAAACAACCTCACAGCCCTTGGCACGTTCCGGAAAGCAAAAAAGCTGAGTCTAACTCTTTTTTTTTTTCTCCATAATTTTTTTCCATTCCATCCCCAGTGCCCCTATACTGTATTTCTTGGCCATGGGTCTTAACAAACGCTCATTGGTGTTCATAAATCAGAGTGTGTAATTGACAGGAAATAGCTGCTGGGTCTGCCCTACCTCTCTTCCTGTCTGGATGCCCAGTGGCCATGTTTGGTCTTCAGGTGGCCCCCACGGAGGGGACGTTTTCCTTGGACGCCTCGACAGGTCGGGTCAGGTCCTCATGAGGGGCTCCTGTGTGCTCTGTAGAACCTTCCTAACGGCCTGGTAGGTCCATGTGGGACCGGCATCTGTGCCTAAAAATCTGGGTTCACCTCAATTTGAATTGGTGTTTGTGTGTGGGTGGGTGTAGGTTGTGCATTCGTGCGCGTGTGAGTGAGTGTGTGTGTGTGTGTGAGACGCAGCAGTCTCGTGTGTGTGAGCGAACCTGTGTATGTGAGACGCAGCAGTCTCGTGCGTGTGTGTGTCCGTGTGTATGTGTGTGATGCAGGTAGCAGTCTTAAGGACGTGCAGATGTTAGGAGTGCTCTGATCAGACGGAGCAGCGTGACTTCGTGTCTTCCTCCATCAGCACCCACATCTGTTTTTAAAGCACCTTCTGCTCATCAGGCTATTATCATTTTATAATGTTCTCCTGAAGCGATTGAGCAACATGGCTTTTGACAACAGGAAATCCCCTTCTTTAAGACCACGATCTCAACCAGTCTACTGTGTGTTTCTCAGAGCCACCAGACTGAGACTGAATAACCGACAGACTTCTTAGTTCACTCAATAATGCACTCACATTTTCTTCCAGTTCACGTGAACGTGGCCAGCTTCTGAATCACAAACTCCTCAGATTTTCAAGCTATTTTGCCTGAAGGTTCTTTGGAGCACAAGGGATGGAGTCATAATCACCCCGTTAACCCTTCTCACCCAGCCAATTGAGTTGCCCTGGTAGGCTGAGGGGGGTATTTGGCAGACCTTCCTACCCCCCTCACGGCCGTCCAGTACGACCCACCACCTGCCATGTTGCCAGTAGGAGATCCGCATGAAGGAGCTCCATACAGGAGGAGATTGTCCTTACTCCAAGTAAATGAGGTCGATATTCCACAGCCTTGTGCTACCCACTGTACGTGCATGAATAAACATTACGTGTTTCCTGTCTGAAAGATATGCTATGGCCATACAAACCAGCCCTTTAGGCTGAGCCAAGGAGAGGAAGAGTTTGGAAAAATGTGTTGGTTCTGAGGAAACAGTTGGTTGTTGTTTATCTGCCAACGGGACTTATGAGTTGCTGAAGTCAATGACACAGTGTGACAGGGGTTGTATGATCCGATGGACTGGCTACTTAAAATACAGGTTATACTCGACAAACACACATGCGTACTCACACTCACACACACATGGGTGCACACCCACAGACACACTTGAAGACGGGAGTTTGTGGTAGACCCAACCCCTCTGCCAGGTGATCAACCCTCCAGTGTGCGTGTGGTATCTCTCTCTCTCTCTCTCTCTCTCTCTCTCTCTCTCTCTCTCTCTCTCTCACTCTCTCTCACTCACTCTCACTCTCTCCATGCCTCACTTCAGGTAGACCAGTGGAGGTGAGATCCCCAAGAATCTCTACAAATCTATCTCTCTATAAATATATCCAAATATGTCAGGGACTTCCTAAGAACCTGCCCCTTCAAACCAACCTCCACCGTCAAAGGGATGAGGGGACTATCATTTCTGTATGCACAATTTGTATGTTGCTTTGGGTGAAAGGTCATACTCAATGAAAACATGCAAAAATGGGAAATGGTACATTAAAAAGGTGCTGACAAGCATTTAATTCTACTCTGGAACTTCAAAACTGCAAAACAAGACATGATGGACAAATAATAGCTCTTTTCCTGAGGAAGCGTTTCGAGACCGACAAAACACTTTCTTCTATCAGAGTCCTCTAAACTCTAAACAAATCTCTGTTTACTGTCAGTGTCAAAACGTCCTAAATACGTTCTGTTTTTAGGACACGACTGATTGGACAATGACACACAAATATTCCAGGGCCTGTCTTGGTGTCCCTACGCTCCACTCTGATCACCTCCTCACCCTACTCTGCCCTATATCCACCTGGGTTTCTGCTTCTCTGTCACTCACCTTTCACTCCTTAATAGGGAATAATGGTTCACACCTGCCAGTGTAGTGCTAGCATGAATCACACATCCATGAGCACAAATAATAGCTGTGATATTCCAGCCAAATGGGGTTGTGAGGGAATGCCAAGAGCGGGGACTGTAAACACACATGCATGCAAACAGTGTGCGCACGCTATCACTTCCCCGAGGAAAACTTTACTCGAGATTTATATTAAAAGCAGATTTTTACATTTTTATGCGACAGTCATTGTGTGTTTGGTTAGCATGGGATGGTCGAGAAAGCATCTGCAGGCTGATAATAATTGTGTGTGTGTGTGAAGTACCGAACAGACTGAACTGTGTAGTTATGTGAGTGACAGAACGACACACAGATGTGTGGTACTCTACTTCTGTCCTCTCTCTTCTCTCACATCCTGTTCTAAGGAAGAAATCACAGGAACACTGAACTATGCCGGCACCTCAAGGGTCAAGTCAGGACTCTGAGATAAAGAGACTAGCACAGGTGGAGGTAAACATTGTTCAGGTGTGAGCTGAAAAAAAAACTGTCATACCGTCCACAGCATCAATACGTCTGCAATGTTCGAACTAACTCTGGATTCCCAGTTTCTTGTCCAAATAAATAACTTCAGTTTGATGTTGCTCCATCCACACCTGTTTAGACTGTCTCACATCCAACTGTTTAAGTCATCTTGTAGGAACCATTATTGTGCACATCTCTTCTGTGGAAGCAACAGTCGGACTACAAAATACAGTAAACCAGGCAATGTTTACAAGGCTGCGTGAAGAGGTAGGGAGAATGTTCAGGAAACGTGACAAAGCTTGAGCTTCTAAGGAAGCAGACTTCAATTGGGACACTCAAACACACTCACGGGCACACACATACACACACACACTGGTTGGTGCAGAGGCTGTGCTGCCAGCTCCCAGACACACACTCAAACATACACACTCAAACATACACACACACACTGAGTTCTCCTGTCACCGACGCTTCAGAAGCACAGGAGGAAGAGAGATCCCAGAGCTCTGCTATTCTGACTGCTGCACACAGTTGACATTCATTACAAAATACAGCCATAATATTCCAGATGTGTGGCATTTTCTCAAACCTCTTTTTCGAGAGCTCGTGAGCTTACTGTTTATCTCGAAACGTTTGTTTTTATGATGTTTAAAATTTACTTTGAAAATTGCTGTATTACAATTGTTTTTAAATGGTTTATGTATTGTTACAACTTTTATTGTCAATGGGTCCATCATGGTTTGTGTGACTCCATCAAAGTTAAGAAAGCATTAATGGAGTGGAAGATCTGTCAAGCATGCTTCAAAACAAACAGGACTGAGAGGAAACCTTCTGATAGTAAAGACCTCTGCAGGACTGGTCCCAGGGGCTTCAGGCGAGTTCCTGTTTGAAGAACAAGCTGTTCCTCTGGTCTGGGAACCCTTCTAGGGTGGTGAACAGCAACCCACAACTCCACATTAGAAACCTGAGGAGGAGAAGGACCACCTGCAAGAGGTGGCTGGTCACACACACACACACACACGCACACATGCACACACTCAGAGAGAGACAGATGACCCCGGTCCAGACATACCAAAACATTGAACGTCTTCCTTCGACTGACCAGCCATCCTTCTGCGGTGACTGCAATCAGCTAATCACACATATCCTACACCTTGGTATTTTCTGTCTTATTCAGCTAAACTGGGAATCCAGATGTGTTCTGTTGGACGTCGCCTCATCCCAGTGAGCCAATCACAGAGCACTGAGGCTGGCACAATGCCATGATCCTCAGGCATTCAAAGTTATTAATTGAGTTATTCGAAATATAACCATTATTCTAGACAATTATCTGTACTTCAACTTTACCTCTACTGTAATTATTCCTCTATTAACCCAGAGCTGTACCTCCTTTGATTAGTCAGTGATCCTTCCCCCATGTTCCTCCAGGGTTCTTCTGGGTTCCCCAGGGTTCTCCATGGTTCTCCTGGGGTCTCCAGGGTTCTCCAGGGTTAGCGGTATTGCAGTAGATCTCAGGTCTTCAGACTGTCCTCTAGATCCTTCCCAGATCAGATCTATGTTAGTCTCCATTAACACTATGAATCATTAAGACATCCCAAGCATGAGAGGAATGAGTGGGCGACCAGGCTTCTGTAGACTGATATGTACAGACTGTTCTGTGATCTGGTTAAACAATTGGAAAATTATAAGAGTACCACCCCTGGGAGTGATTCAAATGGCCTGGCTGATAGATTTGGGATTCGAGGGAGAAGTTTGCACAAGTTGAGCTGGTTGAATGTAGGGGACAGAGCCTTCTTAAGGACACAAGGACATTCAGTGTGTCCTGCCAGTATGATATATTTCCAATGTCTACACGTAAGCCTGTACAAGAGCTGAAGGATGAGGTGCATCATCGAAGCACAGTTTGATCGATGCTGTACGAGAAGGAACAGAGAGCCATTGAGTGACTCGTGAATGGCACAGGTCGTGTCTATTGGAGGCAGATGGAAGGTGGATGGGGAGGTCGTTGAAGGTAAGCCTGAGAGATGGAATGTAGAACGCACCTCTGTGAAGGTCAGGCTCCGCATTCCAACCTGCACTCTCAGGTCTCCTCAGCCCTGTGTCCACACCACACACACACACACACACACACGGGCAACACACACTCACCTCACACACACATTCATCCATCAATCATATCTGCATATACAACATCTACAGGCGTGCACACACACACACACACACACACACACACACACACACACACACACGCATGCACGGCACACATACTCACACACATCCATCCATCACTCATATCTACTCAACCTGTCGACCTAACTAACTGTATAATAACACCAGTACAAGCTAGGGATTACCTAGCGAGCCATAAAGCTGGCCATGAGCCTCCCGTGATAAGAGCCTTCTAGAACAGGAGGAATGGATTCCAAGTAAGTTATCAGTACACCTCTGATATTATATTACCTCGGCATAGTCCTGGAGTGAAAACACACCTGACTTAATTTGTGACATTCATGAAGCACAAGCCCTTTAGAGTCTGGTCTTAGGTTACTCAGGAAGGCCTGGAGGAATGTGGTATGTACATGTTATCACTCCATGACCAGGAGCTGATGAAAGGTCGACCTTTTTGATGATTAAAAATGATGTAACTTTTTCCGATGATAGGTCTGTACCTCATGAACCTGGGAGGTGACACTAGAATGAGATTGACTGTGTATTTCCATGAAGGAGTCATAACTATTCATTATACTCCAGGTCCAACATGTTGTCAAGATCACAGATAACTGTGGCATTTTTACGCCAACCAAATGGAACATTTCGTCTTTGAAACTTTTGAATTTTAACATTCATTAAGTCTGAATCAGTCTCAGAACTAAACCCTCTGACGCATAAACAGTGTGCAAAGAGTACAGCACGAAGACCATGCCACCTGGTTCCATACTAAACGTGATTCATGTTGAGTATTTTTTCATTTTCAACATCTTTCCTCAGCAGTAAATGTTGCATGTCTGATCCTATACCTGGAGGGCTCCTTGCCCTGAACCAGGTTAAAGGTAGCTTGCTGCCTCAGTCAGGCCAGCAGAGGCTGATTCTGTCCTATGCTGACTCAGAGCCTGGGCCCTGTTGAAACTGAAGAGGGCCTTGAGAAGACCCCCCTCTCCGCACGTCTCAACCCTCACTGCTCTGGGCTTCAAAGTCTGTCTTCACAGTCTGTGAGGGACTCAACACAAATCCCTGTTTACTGAACACTCATCAGACCTAAATCGCTGAGTTAGGATGGAGAAAGGTAATTTCACAGTTAGGCTGAAGAGAGACAGAGGGAGACTGAGTATCATATATTTACAGATATCGGTGAAGCACAGAAGATCATTTCTAAGCATGACTAACTTTTCTATTCCTGCAGGATGATACCCAGACATGGCAGGCTGTACTGCAATTGAGTTTGAAAACATTTCTGAAGAAGTGGAGATTCTAAAAACTGGGATATGAAACATTGAGGGAAATTCGTCATGTGTTCACTCTTTACAGCTTAACTGCTCCAAGGTAACAACAGAGATATTAAACGCTTTTATGGGAAAATATGTCTGCACTGAGTCACCGTGGTCAAGTTGGTCTGTTGCTTTTTTCAGAACCGCAAAAGCAACAACTCTCCAAAACCGGAACAGCTGTGTGAAGTGAGCGCTGCTCCTGTGGACCTAGGCTCTGGAGAACTGTCATCCAAGAGCAGACAGCCAATCAGAACTGTCCATCCCAGAGCAGACAGCCAATCAGAACTGTCCATCCCAGAGCAGACAGCCACTCAGAAATGCCAAAAAAATGTCTCTGTTTTCTGGACACCTCGGTAGCTCCTAAGAGAGTAAGAGTGACTATTAATGGAAATCATAGGGGCCTGGGCTTGAATCCGACCAAGATCATTTCCTGCAAGTCTTCTCCCTGATTTCCTGTCTCTCTCTCTACATCTGAAAAAAAAAGATGTTTATATTATATATTATATATATATTACAGCCTAATAAAAAATGTTTGCCAACTGTTAATCTATGGTATACCTAATAATGATTGGATTCAAACCTGAAGTTAATCACAACTGACTAGTAGAAACACATAGATTTGTTTCATTTGTATCATCATTTCAACTGGAAATCAACATTGTAAGGTTGACACATTGTGCAGGTGTGAGAGGGATTGTACAATAGCAAATGCTTTTTTTCTGCAGAATCTCAGAGGCGTGCTTAGATACATTCCACAATACGAGTGGTGACTCTTAGCAACGGATGTTATGCAGCAAACAGACATGACTGGCCAAGTGTTGCTCTTTGAAATATTGTTGCTAGATTCAGAAATATTGGTTGAATGAACCTGTATTTACCATGACCTGCCAAACACACACCTCAGAAGCTGTGTTTATCTGTGTGTCCCTGGGCAGAGAGACGGAGAGAAAGAGAGAGAGGATGAAGTGGAGTGGTGGGACTGCTTGAATGTGTGATTTACACTCTGACGTGTTGCTTGATCCTGCAGAAGAACTTGTGCGTGTTTATAAAACCAGATGCTTCAAGACTCTCAGCCCAAACATGGATAGGCAACAAGCAGAAAATCAGCATTTCTCAAGAATTAAGGCTGGATGAGACAAATCTGTTTTGGAAAAGCATCTCATAGATTGCCTGGACAGGGAGTAATGTCTGAATCAGGTGTCAACCAATCAGTGTCACAGTGTTAGGGAAAAAACATTTTTAATCCAATATATAAAATGGGTAATGTTTAGATCTGATTCGGTGACAGTTGGATGTTACTGTCTGATAAAATCCTAGCTTATCTGGCCTGATTGCTTAATGAAGCTGTGGAGATGCTGAATGAAATGGAAGGTTGAGACAAGAAAGAGATGGGATGAGAAAGAGAAACAGAGTGAAACTGGAGAAGAAAAATACTTTACAGAATGAGGGAAACCAAGAAGGGGGCAAAAAAAAGAAGCCGTTTTTCCAGAGAAACCCAAGGGCCGTTTGTTTTTGCATCGACTTCATGTTATCTTGTGTAATGAGGGGGAGCCAGGGATGGAGGTGAGAGCATGGATCGAGTGTTGGGTGGGATGTTTCTGTGTGAGTCTACTGAGAGGCCTCCCACACAACAGCCCTCTCTGTCTGCCTGTGCAGCCCGCTACAGTCCACACTGCCTCACAGACCTCCTGGTCTAAGCGGACAAACTGGAGCACTGCTGGATGGGGTTCTGGGAGGTTAGGGCCCAGGTTGGATGTATATTTATCTGTCACGCTGATGTCCTTAAGAATTTATGTCTCAAGAAATATTGCTTTAACCTTGTGGCAGAACGTGATTATTCTTCATTACGCAGACAAAAGCTTTGGGAAGCCCACCAGCAGGCCACACACACACACATTCACTCTCACACACATGCATGCTCACGCGTGTGCGTTCACACACCACATGAACAACATACAAACGTGCAGACATGGACACCCCTTACCCACAAAGGCACCTGCTCACCCACCTCTCTGACAGGAACCCCATCATCTAACCAGCAGACGTGTTATTGTGGCCACAGTCCAGTGATTCAGCCGGAGCTTGTTGCTCTTAGCCTCAGTGAGGTCTGTACCAGGGTCCACAGCTACAGTTCTTCTGAGCTATTAGGTATCTGTCTGTCTGGCTGTCGGGAAGTGTTCAGAGAATAACACAGACGTACTGTAGCTTTTGAGAGGAGTGTGTATGTGTGTGAATGTGTGTGTGTGTGTGTGGGGGGGGGGGGGTGGCGGCCAACCATGGTGGTGTGGGGTTGCAACACATGGCAGAGAAACTGGCTATGCAGACTGAAGACCTATCACTGGGGAGGGCTGGGGAGGGCTGTAGTGGGGGCTGGGGGGGCTGTAGTGGGGGCTGGGGGGGGCTGTAGTGGGGGCTGGGGGGGCTGTAGTGGGGGCTGGGGTGCATGGAGAACGTTTTGGCTGGGAGCTAGGCAGGCATGTGACCTGACTGTTTCCTGGACTTCCATCCTTGGATATTAGAGAAGGAGCTGTCGCTGCGGGGACTGGGAGCCCTTCACAAGCAGCATCTGGTGATCTGTTACGTGACATCTAATTGGGCTGTGGGTGGAGCCTCGGCTCTGACAGAGCAGGCTTGTGTTCAGGGTGTGGAGGAATGTTGGACTGTCTCTCTGCCTCTCACTCTCTCTGTTTCTGTCTGTCTCCTCTTCTCCTTCCCTCTGTCCCTCTCTCTCCTCCTCTTATCTCCCTCTCTTCAGCTCCCCTCTCTCTCCTCTCCTCTAGTCATCTCCCTCCCTCTCTTTCCCCCTCTACTCCTATCCCTCTCACTGTCTCTCTCTCCTCTCTTCACCTTACCTCACCCCACACTCTCTCCTCTCCTCCTCTCATCTCCTTCTTTCTTCCTCTCTCCCCTTCCCCTCTCTCTTTTTCGTGTAGTGTTAGCTGGTCTCCCACGCAGCCATGGAGGACAGAGAGGGTCTCTCTGAGAGCAACAGGCTTCAGATTGGTCCCTGACTGTGACACCATAGCACAGCCTCGTTAAAGGTCTGAGGGCTAATCCATCCCATCTCGTAGTCAGAGTTTTTACCACGGGGGAAATCCCTTCCGCTCCTCTCAGCTCGCACTGAGGTGCGGTATGTCTCCTCACACTGGAAAACACCTCCAGATGGTTTCAGAGACCCACACGCACACACACACCTACACACAAACACACACCAACAAGTACATATGCCCACACGAATACACACAAGCAAATGCACACACACTTTCACTCAAACACATGCACACACAACTTCACACAAACACATGCATACACACACCTACACACACACACACACACACATACATCAACTCCTGCGCCAAAGATATCACTCGTCAACAGGCAGTTTTAACCGTAAAGTTTCTCATCTGAAGTCAGGAGAATAATCTAGGTCAGGGGGCCTTTATGTCCTGAGCCAGGCCTCTGCTCAGCCTGGTGCTCCTTCCTGACTACAGCCAGGCCTCTGCTCAGCCTGGTGCTCCTTCCTGACTACAGCCAGGCCTCTGCTCAGCCTGGTGCTCCTTCCTGACTACAGCCAGACCTCTGCAGACCTAGTACTGCTCTATGGTCACAGCCCAGCCTTCTGCTCTCTGTACTCATGACTGAAGGGAGTAAAGTAAACAGTCTGAGGGGAGTGGAAGTGATTGAGAGGCTGGAGGTGAAGCTCAGACAGGCCTGCGGTTGTCAGCAGGCAGCTTGCGCTTTCTCCAAGTGAATGCACGGTGTGTTAGGGTGTGTTTGTGAAGGTGTGTGCGGACGTTTTGGTGCGCGTGTTTGTGTTTGCGTACGTGTAAATGGGGTCCTGTTTACTCGGTGATTCAGCATTCAGAAGGCTAGGAGGCCACTCCATCTGTCTCTTCATCCCTGCGTTCTTCTCTCCCCGTCCGTTCGTCCTTCCGTACCCTGGCCTGATCCAACCACGGGAGGGACAAACAGAGCCAGGTGATTCTTGGCAGATCAAACTGACAGAACCCAGGGGCAAGAGGCCAGTTAGGAACCATCTAAGAAGAATATTGTATGTGTGGGTGTGTTTGCGCGTGTGTGTGTTTGTGTGTGTGTGTGGTGTGCTGGGGGGGGTCACAACCTGTCCAGACATCACAGAGCTGTGTGGAGGGCCGATCTACTGTGTATTAGTGTGTATGTGTGCATGTGTGTAAATGGGTGTGTGTAATTGTGTGCGCATGTGAGTATTTGGTTATGTGTGTGTGTGCATATGTGTGTGTGTGTGTACCTTGGCAATATGCCAGAAGTTAGAAAGTAAAACGAGAGATATGAGCCCTGGAGACACCCGTGATCTACATCTGAAGACAGAAGCGTCTCACATACTGAGTAAGTGCCTGATTAAGCTGCTGTTCACATGGCAGCTGAATGAAGTCGCTGCAAAAGACACATGTTCCAACACCCTGGTGTGAATATCATTTAACTGATGTTATTTTGACAGCCAATGTCACATAGGAGAGATAGGGCTTGAAATATGAGTTATAATGTTTTTGAAAATACATTTCACTTCAGTTACATTTTACAACCTACGGGAGTTGGTTTCCTTATCAAATATTCCTGATCTCCAGTTATTGTTGGTCACCCTTTCAAATATTACTGGTGGATTAATTTCAGCCACAGTGTTAAAACGTCACCAACACTCAACCCAGCAAGGCGATAGAGGGAACCCAGTCCCCCCCGCTCATCAGGCCATTAACACCTCAGCCAGCTGGGCTGTGAGACCAAGAAGAAACGTCATCAACCACACAAGGACGGCTCAGAGGCCACTGCTGTGACGTCTCGCTGATGCAAACATAACACACCTTGCATCATTAACACTCTCTCTCTCTCTCTTGCACTCTCTCTCTCTCTCTCTTTCTCTCCCTCCCTCTCTCTCTCTCTCTCTCTCTTGCACTCTCTTGCACTCTCTCTCTCTTTCCCTCTTTCTCTCTCGCCTCTCTCACCTCTCTCCCAATGCCCCCCCCCAATTACGTTTGAACATTTGAATTTCCTTCAGACTTAATAAAGTGAATTGAACTGATTGACCAAAGGGAGTTGGGGTCAGCCTCACAGACAGACTCCTCCCTCATCTACACCTGAATCCCAGAGTAACGCAACAATCAAAGACACGGTTCTCCTGCTTCTCCTGCTGCCACCGCTAAAAGCGTCCGTTGATGCCATAGGTGATTGGCTAAAAGGGCTTCTGGCTCATGTGAAGGCATGTGCTGTTTCCACCAATGCTCTCTTTGACTCGCGGAGTGTGTGTGTAGCTGCCTGTGTACGTGTGTATGTAGGTGCGTGTGTGTATATGTGTGTGTAGTTGTATGTTTGTGTGTGCATTCGTGTAGGTGTGTGTGTGTAGATGTGTGCGCTGCACTGTAGGGCTTTCAGGTGCCCGGACACGAACGTGGAATCCTTTTGAGGCCTTCCAAAGCGTAACGCTGTTCCTGAAAGATCTCCGTATTCAGACTCAGACTATTTGTCAATCTGGAAAATCACATTCACCCATCAAAGTAACAGCATATGACGTGCAACTATTTCCCTCCCCAAAGCATGCTGCAAAGCCCTTCTGTACGTAAACAACACTTGTGGAGAACGTTTCCCGTTAAACGTTAAATATCCAGGACATGAATATCATATAATATATATCTGACGCTAAAACGGGGACAACATCTCTTGGCCGGACTGTGAGCTTTGGCACATCAGCATCTCATCACTTCAGCTCTCCCAGAGACTGGATGTTGCAGTCTCCTGTCCTTGCTTGTAGCTTTTCAATCATTTCAACCATCCCCCAGAATATTTAATGTGGGAAGAAAATACTGTTTGTCCCAGGTTTCCATGAAAATTCAGGCTGAACTCTCTGTCTCCAGTCAGACTCTCTTGTGCTGTCATCGCTCTGCTCTGTCGGTGACCTGACTTATGTCCAGCTGGATCTGGTCTTTGCACTGTGGCTGACCTCATTCTGACCCCAGCATCACAGTCGTGGTTGCGCTCTCTCCAAAATAAGGATTGATGGAGTTACTTTGCCCTAACATGTACACTTTAGCTTAGAAACCTAATTGGGTTCTTTAGATAACAAACAAGAGGTACACACCACATCAGTTGAGCACAGTCCAGTCTCCTGCCCAGTCCTCGCCACGCCTTCCCTGTCTGTCAGACATGGAGGCACCTGTGCAACCTGACCCCCCCCCCTCCTCCACCCTGTCTCTGCATCCCAGTGGAAGGGAAGGCTTGGGGAGGCGCTAGGGGGAGTACAGGGCAGCGACCCAGTGTGCAGACGGTAGCCAACGTCTCCCTGCATCTCCCTGCATCTCCCTGGCCCTATTAATCCAGAACATTAGACTGTCATCTCTCATCCAGCAGCGAGCGCATGTGTCAACAGGGATCTGGCTGCCGCTCGACAGGAGCTCTCTGACGAACACTCTGTCTGACATCCACCGGCAGATTCCTCGCGTGAGCGCCTGCAGGGAGGGGAGGAGAGAGGGGTCGGAAGGGAGGAGTTGGAGGGTAAGGGAGGGGTGGGGAGGAGAGGGGGAGAGGGGGAGAGGGTGGGGGAGCGGATGGGGGCATGGAGAGGACAGGGTAAGCAATAACTGCAATGACTTGGTATGCCCACGCACAAACAGACTGCTACGCAGACAAAAGAGTTAAAGTTACAATTCTGATCTAGTGTACAGGTCATACCTGTATGTGCTGATAGAGTCAGTGGATAACTTTGGCTGTTTGGCAAGCATCTGCGGTTGAAGCTGAGAGGCCTGTGTAAAGTTCACGTGCGCTGAAAGATTTACTGACTTAAGCTTGAAATCTCTAAATGATTTAGCAAACAAAAGCTGGATAGTTAGAGTCGGTTTGTGTACTTTTCTATGAATATTACGAGCATCTGTGAGCTGACGGTTTGAATACAAAAAACTCGCCTTTGACTTGCCACTTACTCCCACAAACTCAGACACGCACACTCACAGCTGAAAGTATGTCGATGTTGAGCACACAGAGAATGAAGGATAGTATTTCAACAGGCCTTTTGGGCATTTAGAAAGGCAGAAAAATAAATCATCTCAGACAGGTTTTCAGAAAGACTTACATCCAGCATTAAGAGATTTCTGACAAGGGGTTGCAAAATATGAGCTCTTAAGTTTCTGGAGTTTATTCAGTGGGACACACAGGAGTTGTGTTTCAATAAGGTGGAAATCCCTGTCTCCCTCAACAGTTCCACAGGACGGCCGTAATTCCGACCCCTGTCGGGATGACTGTGCGCTGCCACCGGTCTCCACAGGATCTTTGACTATCTGTTTGGATGTCCTCACCCCGTTATGTTGAGGAGGTTGTCTTGTAATGTCATTTATTAATTTGCCACATGCTTTAATCCAAAGAGACGCTCAAGATGGGGGAGATTTGATCCTGCAACCTCTTGATCTGCAGTCAAATGTTCTGCCACTCAGCTGTACCCATCCCTTTAAGATTTTCATAGAACGTTTGGACTTGGGGGAGATTCCAGATTCCAGAAATTTGGAGGTGTAGTCACTGCTGCCCTGTACGGCCAGCTGCACATGCAAATACTGAGATACGTCAACACACAGACACACACACACCATACCAACACACACACATACACACCAAAACACACAAAGGCACGCAGACAGACACACCCTCATCCCTCAACCCTTCATTACGTAAATACCAACAACCTTTTCAGCACTGGCCTCTAATGGGATCACGTTTCTCACACTGCACTACAGGCTGATGAAAAGACAGACACGCAGACAGACAAACAGGCTGACTGACCATTTCAGTCAGCCTGTTGCACCGTTCTTAATGTTCACAGTGTCGCCTTCTGTAGTGTTGTCATTTGGGACACATTCATGACTGTTTGAAGGAGTCACTTTCTCTTGCGTCTCTGGTGGAACATGGCTCTGGAAGTATGAACCAGAAACAACCAGAAACCTTGTACTGTGGTTCAGGGATGGATATACCTCAGGGTTAGAGCATTTGACAGGAGATCAAGAGTTCCAAAGCGAATATGGAAAATGAAATAAAGGGACATTTTGACAATAATCGATATCATGATCAAAACCCCATGACAACACTCCAGTATGCTCCACGCACCGAGCCCCAGACACGAAGTTTCCACAAAGTTTGAAGAGCCATGAAGAGAGCCTTGACTTGTGTACTGACCCAAGCACTTGACCAAACATAACTCAGAGATCAAGTCTTCTATTTCTCAACCCGCCCAATGTGGCCGTGGGGCTTTGATAGGCATGTTTTCACAACCGTTCAGTCTGCCGAGTTAACACAGAATCACCTCTCAGCTCTCCAGCGGAGGCTAGGCCAGGGCGGAGGCCAGGGCGGAGGCTAGGGCGGAGGCCAGGGCGAAGGCCCTGAGCTGCTGCAAAACGCCTCTCTCTTCAGTCACACGTTATCACAAAGATGCCTCTATGCAGACAGCAGGAGCAGAGGGCCTCAGGGGAGCAGGAGAGGCCGGACAGAGGACATGCCATGAACCCAGAGCTCCAGTCGGGAAGGGAGAGCCACGGCAGAGTGAGAAACACCCCACAACCTGGCTGATTGAAAATAAGTTAAATACAACCTTTTTTTATTGAAAAGGTGTCAAATTTCTAATTTGCTGCCTTTCTGAAATGAAATCAGAATCTGATTCACGACAGATGTTGAACATTTACAGACTGGTGTTATGAAGTTCTGTGGATCAGTTTGTTGGGTTTTACATTGGCATCATCCACAGGAAGACCAAACCGTCAGTCAGACTGGAGGACCCTACGAAGCAGCCTCATCCACAGCCCAGGCATCCAGCCGTGCTGTACAGACACGGCAGATCAAATGAAACACAATGAAGCACAATGTCCATCCCAGGAAAGATTTTAATTTGCATTTTAATGTGATGATATGGACGTTTTAATATTGGACGATAAAGTCAGAGTGTCAGATAGACACCTGGAGTCAGACACTGGCCCAGGCCCTGATCTTCATCAGGAGGTTTAGCTTGAGCTGCCAGCTCATCCAGCTCAAATGCTGACATTCCAAGAGAGCCGTTTCCCCCGATGTTCCGGATGAATCCACGTGCAGGTCCTGGGGAGAGAGGGGTGGCTTCTTAGGAATGTCCTCCAGGATCAGAGCTTGGACAGCTTATCTGATGGGCCCAGGGTCTCCCTGCACATGGCAGGAAGAAACAGAGCCATGTACAGCAGGCACCACAGCCTGTGGAGCACACAGAGATGCCACTGACCTCAGACCCCAGACCAGATCCCAGGCCCCTGATCCCAGAATCCAACTATCTAGGCAATCTAGAACTATCTGGAGATTATAGAACGATGTATATAGTATTACGCAACTCCCAGTAAACTCCCTGGACACCAGAAGTGCTTGCTTGGAAACTCTGTGGACTGGGTGGAATGTCAGACTTAAAGGCCGTATCTGTGGAAATCAATACTTGGCCACAGATAAAGCTGTCTGCTGACTTACTGTCTTGATGTGTATTTAATTACTGGGACATGGTGAGAAAGGCCTGTGTTCTTGAGAGCCTCTACAAATCAGAAACATAAAACCATTGTTGAGCTGTCTCTCTTCAGTACTTTCAGTCGAACCCTCTGTCTTCAAGCTCTGTCCTCCACTGAAACAATCGTTGGGTTGGAATGACATTGCAAAAATCACAATCACAACAGGTAAACATTTCTGAAGGTATTTTCACAATGGACCTAAATAACCATTGGTTTCGAAAAACCACTTGTATTTAAGGACTGGATGTACTGTGACTGACACGCACTTCCTGAATGGGTCAGTGTTTCGTTTGATGCATGAGTCATATGTCTTTTCAGGAAAAATTTGAGCATCTGTTCAATCAGTCGGTAAAATACAAGCATCCCATTAAATATTTCATATGGAGAGGTAAGGGACCGCTAACAACAACTGCCACCAAACATGAGTTATTTACATTTGAAAAAGATCAACTTCTGAAGCCCTGTTACAGAGAATCCCATACATAAAGATCTATAATGAACTCAGCTTGAACCAAAGAGACTGAAATAAGTTGTTTCCTTTCCAGTTTGGAGTCGTAGGAACAAGATGGCGAAAAGATGGAAACACTGTAAACTGCTTAGAAGTTTTTTCAATTACTGTAGAGAAGCCATTCCAACCTTGGATGAAGAACAGAGGAGAGAGTATGTAACCAAAGTGAGCAACTTTAGACACACGTTGGACCAAAAAACTGAAAAAAACCCTAACTGTGATTCCAAATTGATGGCCTTTGGTGCTTTAATTGTCATGACTATGATTCATTCTTTTTTCCATCCTCCCAAACGATACAGCCTTTTCATCTGACTGATCCTTACCTAACACATGAGTGGTGTACAGGTCTCTGGAGAAGACAGGCGTGTTCCTTACTCTGGTGTGCCAAACTAAACCCAGCAGGGTTGACTGAGCAAGTAAACTTGAGGGATCCACTCCTCCCTCTCATTAAACATATAAAAAACACTTTGAGCAGGAGGAAGTGTCATTTCAAGAGTGTTTTCTAAATGGGTTTCGTTCAAAGGAGAGATAACATGTGTGTGAGTTTAGGGGCCCAGGTGAAGCCTAGCCCAGCACTGCCCAGTTGTCCTGAGTTATGCAGCTGAAAGCCAGGCTCAGACCCAGGGAAGTGTTCCTGAAGCCTTCCCTCACAAAGGCACCATTCTCCGGGTGAGGGAAGAGGAACAGCAACACCCAAGGAAAGTATGAGACACTGGACATGCAGGTAAACATTTCCAAGGCACTTCAAGTGAAAATTCACGGGAAGGGGAAAGGTGGGGGGGGGGGGGGGGGGCATGAAGGGAGCACTCTCCCTGCGCTGTGATCCTCTCACTGCCAGGTTCATACCGGAGCTGAGAGGAAGTGAAGGGAAACGGGCGTCGGGGACAAGCTTGATGGCCGTTTATTTTCTCTCTGCACGGAGGCCTGTGGATAAACATTCCAGGGTAGGGTGAAGGGGAAAGAGGGTACAGAGGGGCGGGGGGATGTAGAGAGAGCGAGAGAGAGTGAGAGAGAGAGAGAGAGAGAGAGAGAGAGAGAGAGAGAGAGAGAGAGAGAGAGCGAGTGAGAGAGAGAGAGAGAGAGAGAGAGAGAGAGAGAGAGAGAGAGAGAGAGAGAGAGAGAGAGAGAGAGAGAGAGAGAGAGAGAGAGAGAGAGAGAGAGAGAGAGAGAGAGAGAGAGAGAAAGAGAGAGAGAGAGAGAGAGAGAGAGAGAGAGAGAGAGAGAGAGAGAGAGAAAGAGAAAGAGAGAGAGAGAGAGAGAGAGAGAGAGAGCAGGAGTGCTGCGTGGGAGGAGGTGTGCAGCAGGAGGGGGGTACGGAGGGAGGAACAGCAAACGCCAGCCGTGGCCGCAAAACCGCGAGCGCTCCCGTCCGTCAGTCCGAACAGACAGTCGTGTGTTCAGCAGGAAGCAGGAGGGAGAAGGGGGGGGGGGGGAGGGTGAACCCCTTGCTCATGAAAGGTGCTTCATAAATTAGTAAACCTAGAAGCCCCGCGGCCTTCCCGCCGCGCTTATTTTTTCATCCCGGAGCTTAATGATGAAACGGGGAGGAGGGCAAACAGACGCGAGGCTCACAGACACATCTTTATGAGGCTGAGACACACCTGCAGGAGAGCCACACGGCCCGTCTGAGGCAGCGGGCCGGGGCCACTGGGCCAGCTACAGTGGACCTGTATGCCCCAGGCTGCATGACACAGCCAGGCCTGTACGCGGGCTCTCTCCCCATACACGAGGAAAATAGACAAATAACCAAATAACAGCATGTGTTTCCTGTGAAGCATCGAGACGTCGGAAAAAACGCATGACGCAAAGACTTCTGTTTACTTTCAATGGGGTTTCTATATCGGCGATAAATGTTTCCAAATGCATCGGGTTTGCCTATTCGTGTGTGCGTCTACTAACAGATTGATGGTTGACGAATCTTTACGCCGGTGTTTCTCTCAGCAGAGCCTCGCGGTATGAAAGAGATCTTGTAGTCTGCTGGCTGCTGAACGCTCTTGCAGAGAGCCAGGTCATCGTTTATCCAGAGAGGTCTGACTCCCGTGCCAGACGTTTCCTCTGGAGATCAATACGTCTTCATCTGATCAGCATCTAACCAAACACAAGCTCGCCCCATGATTGATTCAAACTGAAATTATTACTCGTGTGAAATTGCCTTCGATTGTGTTTTAACTCTCAGCCTCCTACAGTCAGTATAGTGTTCTATCAGGGTGTAGACTGTGCAGTTGTGTACTTTAGTCTGCATCACAATGTTGCTACACCCCTTATTTTAAAAACGTAAAAAACTGAACTAAGTGACACAAGACAGATGGTACGGCCAGAACCATTACTGAGCGTTTGTTGACTTCGAAACTAAAACGTTGCTCCCGTGAGAGAGGCCGTTGGCATATTGAAGAGAACGTGCTGTACCATGTGACTAGAACCCTTTCTTGGGGGACCCACGTTCTCAGGGTCAACGGCTGTGTGAATTTGCCACCATTTAAAACCAAAGCATCTTCGATCAATTTCTAGAACAGTCTAGGGAAAAGCATTTAAGTCAATAGCTTCAATATGCAGGAGCTGTGCAACACATCACTTATTACTTATCTGAGAATCTGACTCTAGTCTTCAAGGCTGGACGATGTAAACACAGAAGAGAACGAGGGGAAAGGGGAGGATTGAAGAAGAGAAAAAGAGATCTAATTTGACCTGGCACCATCAGAGAACTGGCAACGTCTATGAACGTAATAGATAGTAAAGTAATCCAAGTCAATAGAAAAACGAATTAACCGGCTTTAGTGGTGGTGAGCTGGTCCATTTACTGTCAGGTACCAAATAGCGGGAGAAGAAATGATAAGATCCTGAATGGTTGCGTTTGTATTGAGGTAGAACCTTGTTTACCAAACTAAACCAGTAAGAAACCACATCCTTATTGAAAATGCATCAATTCATATTCATTTCCTGTGCTTGCATAGCATCCATCCAAACTCTGCAGACCTCCCACCAGAACGTGAATGGAGAAAAGACTGGGGTTTCTGATCGACCTGGCAGGGTGGAACCTTGAGGTCGGAACTGGAGGTCCGGATCTGAATACTGATGTGGATTGTGTTGGGCGTTAAATCTGAACCCAGCTTCTGGCTCTGGGGCATGGGCATGGGAGTTTGGGTCTTTTGGGGCCTGACTGGTCAAATAGAGAATATAGCATTACTGTAAGTCAGTCGCACAGTTTATCAATCAACACACTGTGTTTTGCGTGATTCCTCGCGTCGCATCCGACACTCCACTCCAGTTAAAGTGGCTCCTGAACACCAACCCCTCCGCCCCTCCCTCTTCCTGCCTCCCTCACTGTCGTCCTCACGGTCTTCCTCTCCCCTCTCAGGCCAGAGGAGAACGAGGTCTAATTGAGGCTGACAGAGGGAACCTGTACCAGGGGAAAACTCAGTACGGCCCACGTGTGTGCTGGCTGTGGCCTCACGTGCATGAGAGAGACCTGCTCCAACTGCAGCAGGAGTGAGCCAGGAGCCTCCGTCGAGCCTTGGTACGGCTTTGTGAGTGAAGCTTTGTCAAACAAACACACAGGCACAAGCGCACACCACACACACGCAACGTGCACGCACCCACCCATGCACACACACATACAACAAAAACACTGACTCTGAGGGCTCTCTCTATGGACTCTCTCTCCATCCTGCAGACGTTGAAAATAACCTACTCGGCTGTGTGTGTGTGTGTGTCGGGGACGGTGTTGTGTGTGTTTGCGTGTGTGTGTGTCGGTGTTGTGAGGGTTTGTGAGTATAACACCTTAGTGTTTGTGTGTGTCTAACAGATGTGGGGGGAAAACACTTCAGATGAGCTCACTGAGATGTTACAGAGAAAGGTCTCTGCCTTGACCTCTACACCTGTGAGACTGGACACATGCATCTGGCAATTTAATAGTCGACTATAAAAAGATACAGACAAAGAAATGTACCGATGGCTTGTCCAACAGGTAGTACCTTCTGGGTGATGATCATCCACAGAAAAAGGTAATCAGTTCCTGATACAGTTTCACAGTGGTGGGAAGATGTTCTCCAGTAGAATCTTCCATACATAATCCCCTCTACGCTGCATGTTCCGACCTCACAGCCGTTGGTAGATTCACCCTCACCTCAGCAGGTTTGAACATGGAGGTGCACAAGCTCTCTCTTCACAGTTCCTGGAATGTATTTTGCTAACCTTCTGCAACAGTTTTAAGTAAACATTTATGTCCAGACGAATCGCACAGCAGTTTCTCGCTCCCTCACAATGGCCGCTCTGTCCTTATCAACGAGACACAAAATAAAAACAAGCTGGGTTTCAGACCTGGTCGAAATTCTCTCAGGTGGTCAGTTAAGAGCAATTAAAGTATACAGTATACACCACTCTGGGTAGAGAGCAGCTGAATAGAAATAATGTAAGCAAAGTGAATGTAGTAAGAGCGTGTTACAGTAGAGGCCTACTGTAAAGCAGGAGGTGAGTGGAGGATGTGGACTTAAGTGATTTAAAGACTTCATGAGCTCCAGCTGTGAAATCAGTCTAAAACGTCTGCTTGGTTCCCTTGTCAAACAGGGAAGCCTTGCAGTCCTGCAGCACGCCTCCACAGTAAGGTATCAATGTGCCACATCCACGTTTAAAACCAATGATCCCTCACAACTCTCTCCAGTGGCTAAAAGGAACAGTCTGTGATGCCAAACACCAAGGGGGGTCACAGCGAAGAAACTCCTGTTCCAACACAAAAGTATGCCACAGAAAAAGACCCACAAGGCAACGCAACACCACCATGTTATGCAGAAACCCCATTGAGCCACACATTTTCCATTTCTGTTTCTTTCAGTGGAAATATGTGTGTCTAGTGAGTAACTGATCCAAGTTTTCTAATTTTTTGGTTTTCCTGAATCCCCAATGCCAATGGGTATTAGTTATCAGTGTAATCGATGCTGTGTTGTCTGGTCTGGGCTCCCACAGTGCTGGACCACCACAGACATCCCAGCAGGCAGGAGATGGTGAGTGTGAATGACAGAAAGAGGTTGCAAAATTGCAAATCCAACATGCGATCCCTCCACTGGAAGGAAGGGATGGGAGCATTTAATCCACCACATGGAAATGATTCATCAATGTATTATTGACGCTGGTAATTATTTCTGGGGTTAGAACAATGGATAACGTCTCTCAGATGCAGCCTGACCAACCGTCTCTCTGACGGCTCGGTACAGTCGTTTGGTTTTTAAACGAAACGTGTCCCTGCGAGGGGGTTTGCACCCGTCATGAAAACCAGGAGTGTTTTGTCATAAAAAAGGAACATTCTTGAATTGATCTCCCCCGAGTTGTCCTGCAGAGAGCAGCAGGGTACATTGCCCCACAGAGAGCTGTAGAATGGACTGCAGTCTTCTCTCTCACTTTCTTTTCAACTTCTCTGGCAGGTCAGATGTGCCACACGTAGTCAGGATAGATGTGCAAGCCTGTTTATGGGTTTCCGAGGAATGAATCAGCCCAGACAGGAAACTATAGATTCAACTGACAGAAAAGGCTTGGACTGCCGAGTGGGCGTTAAGGCCCATTGAAACAGCAAAGGCTTCTGGGGATTGTAGTCACTCAGGATACATTTTATCACAATCATTTTTAATGATTTTATGTCCAGGTGACAATCGGGTCAACTGCTCTTTTATAAAGATAGAGAGAGTCCAACCTTACTGTGTTGTGTGACCAGCTGTGAATATACTGTGCAGATTATGTATGTCTGTGGCTGGTGGTCGTTGAGAAGAACAGATGTGTGACATACTGTACAGTTCAAAAGTGGTAGCGCTTGGTTAAAACACCACCTTCAATTTCCTTGTTAAAAAAAACAACAACTGCATTGTTATATCAGTAGACATGGAGACTCAGTATGTGGATGCAATGAAATCCAACCAATAACTTTGAGCACATTCATGAGACATTCGCCTACTTGGCAACATGCATCCCAGTCACTCCCAATCTCTACATATTTCCCTCTCTCCGAGAAGATAAATTCTTCCCATCATCCCGTGTGTCAGAATTCAAACGTCCTTAGATGTGAGGATTACCAGGCATCTGCTCTTTCTCTGAGCCTGCTAAATGATGGTCTGCTACCTCTGTCTTCATCCTAAAACAATAGAAAGAGGACTGGGCATCACAGTGTGGAGGCTCATCTCCACGGCCATGTCCCAGTCGCCCTAATGGGAACCTGATGGCTGTTCAAAGCCAGGGCTGCAGGGGTGGCTGGATGGATGGATTCCTAAGGAAAGCCAGGACTTTACCATGGAGAAGAGAGGGGGGTTTGGGACTTTAACAGGGAGAAGAAAGGGGGGTTTGGGACTTAACCATGTAGAAGAAAAGGGGGGTTAGGATTTTACCATGGAGAAGAAAAGGGTGGAAGGAAGAGAAGTGGAGGCCAACTGTCTCGTCAACCTTGATAGAACTTTCAAGAAACATGAGGGAGGAGGACAGAAGAAGAAAACACACCCTACTGTTCGCTCTCCCACTCAGCTTGACGATGCTGCGGTGATGCCGGGGCGAGCGAGAGTGCTCACAAACACGCTTTGATCCTTCTCACTTTGAAAAGTTTAGCACACGGAAAAACGCATTTCTCTGAAGATTCCTCCTCAAATAAGCAACTCTTCAAAGGGTTGGTAGTGCACTAGGACCTTCCTTCTCCACAGGGAGGTAAAAGTATGTTGAGATGAAGAGACAAGCCAGGGTAACGGGGCTACACAATGTGTCTCTTTATGACCTTCAGAGCACAGCCGTTGATTTACACATCAGCTGAGAAGCCCAGTAGACGAGGTGAGACCTTGCTCTCAATGGCGTCCTCAGTGCCAGGGCCAAACTACTGAAGTGAAAATCCCACGAGACTCACAATCACAAGCGTGAAAGCATTCAAACAGAGCCATGAAGTAATGAAGTCTTCACACCGAGCTTCATGAAGTGTAAACGTTTTATGTTATGATATCAAGGTTTCTGGGATGACGATTGAGGCCTCTTGGAGATCCAGTGAAGCATTACTGAAGTCAGATGCTGATGAAATGGTCTGGCCGGTTTACTGACACGGCTGCATTTCATTCACGTCCACTTGGTCTTCCCATTGCACCCATGAGCTCTAGAATTATTCCAAAAGTTGACATGATCACACAGCATGAATTCCCTTGTAAACTCAACAGTCTGGCAGACTTAACTTTGTTGGAAACCTCCACAATCAGGCCACCCCAACAGGTGATGTATAGTCTATAAAATCTCATTTTTATCCTTTAAGCGTGTATCATGTGTTTGACTGACAGACCAATGTGCCATATACTGCCAGAGTTCTGCACAAGGTTTAATTCAGAGACTTGTATGAACCCTGCAACCTCCTTAGTGATGTATAATGAATCCTAACGGTTCCCATACAGCATCATCTCCCTGCTGTCCATCAACCGTTTTACATCCTGATTGAAGCAGAAAACACAAGTCTCTCAGGCTTTACAGTTGTAAAAAAATATTATTTCGACTCCTGTTCCCAGAATGACTAGACCTCCGGGCAGATAGAAACAGTCCACAGGCCGATTGTAAATAACAGTGTGTATGTGAGTGTGTGTTTGTGTGTGTGCGTGTGTGTGTGTGCATGCATGAGTGATAAAATAATGACAACCATACATTTGCAACGTCTCACCTACTGTCACAAATGACAAATGTGTTGTGAATCGTTCATACTCCATGTTTCTCCAGCCCAACCCGGTGCCAGAACAGCTTGGCTCACAGGACATATTTCATATTCAAGAGAAGGAAATTCTGTCAGGACATTTGAGGTTATTGACAAGCCAGAAGTCTTGAGAACTGCTAACACAAAATAGTTACGGGAGGATGGGTTGTTATGACTTGATAGATTGGAATGTGATCATAGCCTTGGAGTGATTCAAGTCCATTTGAATCCCAGTGAATGTGGGACTCAGTCAGTATGACTCCCTGTGGAATGTGGGACTCAGTCAGTATGACTCCCAGTGGTATGACGTGTTCAGTGATCTGTTCTGTCCTGTTCTGTTCAGTGCAAAATTAAGAAAATTTGGCGCAGGAGGACAAACAGGGAGGTTCTTCAGAAGCCGACTTCTTGGGAAAAATTCTTCAATCAAAGGAGTCACACTTCAGGAATTGTATTCCCACTCACCACAACCCCAGAACAGTTGCACTGATATGAGCTAAAAATAGTACACAGAGTTTCCTCTTAACCATGTAATTCTGACATTTTTGTTGAACTTGATCAAAACTCTTGACACATAATGTTAAACACACCCCTTCTCTTCTGCTTACTTTCTTCCTTACATGGTAACCACAAAGGTTTAAGTTTATTGCATGGTCTTGAGTCTTGGGAGAGATTTGAAGCAGGGAAATACAGTTATTTTCAAGAATGTGATGTGACTTAAAAGGTAATGAATACAGAAAGTTTGACTTCACTTCATCCCAATTCCAGGGTGATCCTGTCTGATGCCTTGTCTTCAATTGTCCTTAGAGCGAAGGGAGAGGCAGGGACAGGGTAGGGACCTGGGATGGGTGGAGGGGTTGGAAGACTAGAGGGTGGCATGGAGCTGGGAAAGTTGACTTTCCTCTGGCTAAGTTCCTGGATAAACCACCGCACAGAGCCGGGTCACTGATAGATGAGCTTGTGCAAACTGTACACTCACACTCATACAGTAGAGTCTCTTAGTCGGTTCAAAAGGAGGTGGGCAGACAGATAGACAGATGAGTGGAGAGACAAGCAGACAGCCAGACGGAGGGGTAGACAGGCCAAGGCAAGGAGGCATGCCGTCTCCACGACAACCTCAAAGGGAAACAAAGATCTTCCTTTGGCAGAAGGAAAGGCCGTGTCCTTATATGGGCAGTTAGGGTTTCCTGGTGTCCAGCTAGCATCATGGTGGAATTCAAGGAGTGTGAGGGCCATAGCACTAGACAGGCGGGGCAGAGAGGAGAGGAAGACATCAATTACATAACTCGGCCTGGCAGTGAGAGACTAGGGGGCGTGGGGAGAGTGTGTGTGTGTGTGTGAGTGTGTGTATGTGTTTGTGTGTGTCTGTGTGCCTGTGTGTGTGTGTGTGTGTGTGTATGTGACATCTAAACCTCCAGAGCTTGTCGGGTCAGCTGAGGGTCTCCAGAATCCTTGGAAGCTGGAGCTCTGGGGGGTCGCCATAGGAACACATGAGGGTGATCAGAGGCTCCAACAAGTGACGATTGTTTCCCTGCCAGTGATACTAACTGCTCGGTGCAACACACACACAAACACACACAGAGAAACACACTTGTTTTTGGAACAAGTTGTTTTTGTTTGAAAAGGGCACAGGCGTGTGCCAGAAAAGCATCCCCCTGGTGTGATAACATTAATTACAGAAGTGTAATGGGCAACATGGAACCACGGCACGCTCTCATGCGTGGCTTCATCCCTTCTGTTTGCCTTCCTAGTCAGTTCTAGCAATGATTATTATTTTTTTGAGGTACAATAGGTAAAAAAAATTGTGTGTGTCCTGTATATGGATGCAAATCAGTGACATTGTGTTTTGAATTTTAAAAGGCATTGAATATTTAATATTGAAATCTTTTGAAATTGAAGTTTTGAATTAATCTCTTTAAAATTGAAATATGAAAAAAAATTCAATGGTTGGAAATGCAGGCTCAAATTCAATCAGTAAAATTCAGATCTCAAAAACTCTATAAAATATTCAAGCTTTAGACATTCAAATATAACATAATTCAGTCTGCTCAAATTCAGATGGTGAAATTCAGATCCCAAAAATTCGAACCTCCAAAAAACCTTTTTGATTGCAAGATCCGGGATGCCAAGGATTACAATTTTAGGGATCTGAATTTTACTGTTCGGGTTGAATCTGAGCAACTGGAATTTCTGAGCCTTCAATTTTTGGATCAGATTCTTTTTTTTGGACCAGCCCACTTCTTTCCAGCAAATTATATTTCAGCAATCCTGTTCCAGCCAAAGGCAGGTTTGCGCCTTTGCATATTTTATGAAACTTCTGTCAATCAAGCTTAAACTGGAGGAAAGCACAAAAGTTCAGACAATAATTTAATTCATGTTTGAATTCATTTTATAATATTACCAAGTGCAGCTTTAATAGGTCTACTGTGTGACGTGACTGAAAGTCAAGGAAAAAGAGACTTACAATACCTTTAAATTAGGCATGAGAAGCAAAATGTTAATCATACTGATCATTATTTGAGTCAGCACAGACAACTGACAAGAGCTCTTAAACCCTTGCCTCATTCAAGTCATTGAGGGCAGGCAGGAGTTTGTTTCAAAATGCCTGAAACGAGAAATAAACTTTTGTCTGGTAATCAGAATAGCGTGTTGGACAAATGGAAAAGGCTATGCTGTCCATGCAACGTCTCTGGCATGATTTCTATTTCACAGACATCCCATGTCTTAGAGTTTCTCATCTGAAACCATTTAGAGTGTAAGTGGTGAAAACCAGCACTCTCACTGCTGGAGGCCACTGGTTGGTTGGTGTGAACTGGCTTTGGCTAAATGTTGGTAGGTTGGCTGGTGGCCAGATTGGTTGACTGACAATTCTGAAGCATTTGTCTCTTTGTGCCTTGTAAACAAACACACAGTTACTGGGATATTGGTTTAATTATAGTATGATTGTTTTTCTATCATAATAGGATGAATGCTTGTGAACCATCTGACCTCTCTATCATACAAAGGAAGCATAACAGCCTGCCGGCCTCATACTGATTTGACCAGTTGTCATTATTTTTAAGTTCAAGTGCCACAGGTCAGACCACCAGAGTGGTTCCTCTGACCTCATAGAGTTGATATGAGTGGTCCATGTGTGTGTGTGTTTGTGTGTGTGTGTGTGTGTGCGTGTGTGTGTGTGAACGGCCATGTTAACAAACCCTGGGCCTGGTGTCTCCTCTCGTTTCACAGAAAGCCCAGGAGTTCACTGATTAACACAGTGGTCTAATCATTGACATCATTCTGCCCAGGAGACCTGAGTCATCTTAAGCTGAGAAGCAGCTCACATTCCACACTCTCTTCTTCTATGGTTAGTCCTCCTGGGGGACACTACAGCCGTCTTATTCTATGGTTAGTCCTTATAGAGTATTGGAATGATGGGGAAATTGTTTTTTAACAGTAACACTCTCTGGCTCTACACAGAACTGGGACAAAATAACCATTATTCAAGAAAGGGCTGAAGTCATTAGTCATTGTTTTTCAAAGAAGCAATGTGGTCTTACTTAAAACACTATTTGTTGTTCTTACCTTGCTGACACAACAGAGCATCCGAACACAATACATTTCTAAATGATCAAGGATGTGGACTTATTTTTCCATAATGGTGTTTTCTCATTATCTCTTGTTCTGAACCAGCAGGGATAATGGTTGTCTTTGCAAGAGTTAGAACTGATGGCAACCACTGATTGGAATGTTATTGAGGTATCCCCTTCAGTCAATGTACAATGCTGCCATAAATGAAGTTATTCAGCAAAAATGTCTTTCTGGCATTCATGACAATAGCTCCAAGGGCTTGGCTTTAAGATGCAGACTGCGTGTCCAAGTGAACATCTGTGTGAGAATAGAAGGAGTGAAACAATAAAACAATGAAGACTAAATGAATCCCAGCATGCAGTGTGATTCATACACAGACGTTCACAAATGAAATGCCATCCATTGGCTGAATCACAATGATACCCCGATTACAAATATTTGATGGTTTTACACCAAATTATGCTTGGAAATGGTTGTATGTTGTGATCAAGTTTTTTTATCATTTGTTAATGTCTGGCTAATGGCAATGATTTGCCATAGTTAGACAGTGATATATTTGAAAAAGTTCTAAGGGTTCAAAGAGTGAATTTGGAGACATTTCTGAAACCAAGAGGAAAGTGCCACTAAGTGTTACAGCAGCTAACGCTAGCTGACATTTTATAAACTCCAACTGACGTCACACTACTAAAAGGGCTGTCATCCAATCTCACAAAAGAACAACGATTAGAGAGCTTGCATTTTATTGCCTCAATGGTTGACATCATATTTGATTGTGGATTGTGGAACCAAGGATGGTTTCCCCTCAGGGTCTGTGACTTTTAAGGACTAAGAATATTTACAAGAGAATTCCTCGAAAATAGTGTCAATTCTTGAGGTGTTTTGATGATACGGTGACAATATAAAAGCCAGTTTACTGCAAGTCTGAGTCTACCAGACTACTAAAACTACACCACATCCAGTGAGCAGTTTTGGATTCTGAGTTGGAAGAGGCTATTCTTGATGCATGAAGTTAAGTTATTGTGCTGGAAGGGTAAACTATGAAGACTGCATTTTAAAGAGGATTAAACATCAAATGACCACAAAGAATCCACCATAGGAATATCATGGTATAAGGTCGTGTTGAACACCACATTATAGTTTTTGCACGGTCCCATTAGAACTATATGTTCTCTAATTATTAGAACCCCCATGTGAGAAGTCACTGCCAGCGATCTGGTATTAAATAATTCATGACAGTAATGCTTGACATACACTGTATTTCCTGTCAGCTTTTGACAAATCCCTTCCCTAGCCCACAATTTGGGCTTCCTAGTGCAAAGCCAAAAACTCACGTCAATGTATGTTTTACACTGACGTCTGCTGAGTAGGGCATGTGCACAGCAAATGCAAGAGTTTACAGTGATAAGATGAGGATTTACAGTATTATAAATACTCTAGTGGTAAACCTATAATGGTATTGTAAATGTTTTTTCCCCCTAGGCTAGTAATTTCAGAATATTTCCCGTGTATCCCTGTGCAACAAGGTGCTTTGTGCTAATTACATTTCTGGAAGCATTCAAATGAATTCATGACATATGAGAACAGTGTGCACAAACAAACATGTGCATGCCAAAACTGAAAGGAAAATCAGAGTGAGACGTATGTTGATTTAATGACTTATAGTTTGTAAGTAATTGCATCCTGGAAACTTCTGGAAAATGTAAAAAAATATATATATATATATATATTTGTAAAAATGCTTTCACAAGAAACTCTAATTATTTCGTTGGATATAATTTTCTTCAAACAAGAACCTAGGTTTTACAACTTAAAATTGCTGTTTTTCTCTGCGATAGAGATTCCACAAAGCCATAGGAAAAACTGTTTATTTCGACTGAGCTGCACCCAATCTAATCACTCTCAGATAGAGCGCTCACTGTTTACTTACCAAACAGGAGGGCAAACTTTCCTTTCTTTGATCTGACTTTCCTCTGCTCGGGAGAGAGAGAGGGAGATGGAGAGAGAAATCAAAAAAGAGAGCGAGAGCGATAGAGAGGGAGAGAGGAAAACAGGGAGATTTGGAAAATGTTTGATAGCAGTAGTCAGTAGCAGTAGTAAAGGATACAGGCAAATGAGGGAAACCTTAGAAGCTTTACCAGAGTGTTTCACAAACACACACAAACAATTTAGCAGACATGATCACCGGCTGGCGTCAGCTTATAGTGTTCTGCAGCAACCAATGACAGTAGGGGTCAGTTTGACCAAAACGGGCAGTTTATCTGCCACTGTCCTTTGAAAGTGGCAGATCAGAATGTGTGGGTGAATTAAAACTCAGAAGGCCTATAGAAGAGGCCTGCTAACTGGGACCTGGCCCAGACTGTGACAAACAGAGGGAGGATTCAAGGCTCGCGGTCCCTCCAACCCACCCACGCTGCCAGGACCAGGACCACATTCCCCAGCCTACAGTCTTATCTTCTGCCCACTTTGCTTGGCACAAACCTGCTCCTCTCCAGGACTCTGCAAGCTGCTATGCAGTGACTGGTTGCACAGGCCACCCACCCACAGCAGAATAGAACAAAACTCACTCTGTCAGACTTCAGGTAGTTTTAACAGTCTCTAGTCCAGGACTGTGCGCATGTGGTTTGAAGATACAGACAAAGATCAACAGGAAACTTGTGGACACTCACTGCATTTACATGATGGTATCAATTTGAATCTAGCTTTATTCAGATAATGCAAATTTTGGGGGCAACTGCTATTCTCCGGATATATACGGCAGTGAATTAACCGAATCATTGGCCGAAAGCATGTCATATCCCAGTACGATACGTGGCGCTGTTTTCATTACAACTAGTGGTGATACAGCCCTTTCCGCTTGACCTTTTCACCACTACCAACGACATTAACATCAACATTTCGAGAAAGACGGCGAACGGAGAGCAAGGTGAAGCTACGTCCCTCTACATTTCGTGCATGATCACAATAGGAGTCCTGGAGAATGCAAACGGCGCTATTGGCGCTATTGGCTCGCGTATGTTTGTTTGTTTCTGCCGCGCCGGCTTCCGGCAGCGACAACTTATCCTCTTTTTCAACTTCACGACCTGGGAGTAAGGGTGGCGGGATCTCAAGCATGCGCAAAGACGCAGAGTCCAGTTAATTGTCCACCGACTCGGATCGAGTTATATCGGGGTGTCAATCGGATCGTAGTCGGACC
Source organism: Hypomesus transpacificus (assembly GCF_021917145.1). Classification (NCBI taxonomy): domain Eukaryota; kingdom Metazoa; phylum Chordata; class Actinopteri; order Osmeriformes; family Osmeridae; genus Hypomesus; species Hypomesus transpacificus. Next base: position 8,703,083 of record NC_061065.1, on the reverse strand, counting down.
GCAATTATTCGAATTAAGGTGTTTACAAGAAACGGATAATTCTATTTCAGTCCAAATAAGCCAGTAATTCGAATCCATGTAAACGCAGTCACTGTCCCCAGGACAGTGTTTGTGATGATGATGCATTCTGGGAAGAACTAGGAGGCTACATGTGTAACCCCAGAATCAGACAAACATTCACCAGGCAGGCAGGCAGGTCGGGACGGCATATGTTGCAGGAAGTCGTTTTACCTGGAGCTGTTTTTCTGCAGAAACCACAAGATGAAGGATGAGGCAGTGAAACGATGATGAGTCTGGATGGACGGGACCGTGGGAGGGTTATGTATGCTGGCTGAGCGGGTTTTAGTATCACAGTTCATTAGCATGAGACAGCATGACAGTGAGGGAAGGGTCTGTGCAGTGGCAGTGAGACACGTGGCGACCGAACATCTCAATTCATCACGATCCACTGCAACAGACGGAGAAAGGATTTTCGAGACTCACTACCGAAGCACATCAAAAATCCAACACGCAGCTCCTTGGTTGTCATGGAGATTCACGAGCCATCGTTAAGCCAATCCTCAAGGCAGACTGCAACACTGCTGAGGAACGTTGCTCAGTCTGATGTGTAGTTTTAACATGCACTAATGTATTGATTTAACAGACGTTTTCATCAAAAGTAGACACATGGAGGGGGATTTGAACCTGCAGTCTATGTGTTCTAACCACTGAGCGATACTGCTCCCCCATAGCTGGCTGTGAGCTGATGTTGTTTGGCCTGCCTTACCCACTGGCAGAGGGAAGCCACTGTGGAGTCTCACAGTCAAGCCAAGAGCCTGAAAGGACATTCACAAGAAGCACGATGTCCTGGTTAAATGCATGAGACGTTACCAAACAACAAACAGAGGAATTTGGAAATCAAAGACAAAACAACACATGGCACCATATACTATATGAAATAAAATAAAAAGGATCCTTTCCCGATCTCAGAAATGTTTTTGAAAGCCTTGAAAGGAAAGCTTGCGTGTGACAGCTGCTTTTGGTGGTGAAAAATGTAAATAAAATCCTGACCGAAAGGATTGACATCTTCATGCTTGAGAGAGGTTCTTGATTCCTTCCAAAAACTAAAAGTTCACTATGACTCTCCCTTTCTCAGAAAGGGTAGTCGTGATATTATGAGAACTTGGAGAGGATAAAAAGCCAACAGTAAACAGATAAATCAGATTGACTTCATTCTATTTGGGGATATCTTACATTTACATTACATTTAGCAGACACTGTAATCCAGAGCAATTTACAGTAAGTACAGGGACATTCTCCCGGAGGCAAGTAGGGTTAAGTGCCTTGCCCAAGGACACAACGTCATTTGGCACAGCCGGGAATCGAACCAACAAACTTCTGATTAATAGCCCGACTCCCTAACCGCTCAGCCATCTGACCCTTGCTAGGTTGTTATGTCATGTCTTCTTTTAGTAAGTTTAGAAGCAACCAATCATTCATAAAACAGAGAGCACCATGAACTCCCGTCCTGGGTTCAGCTGAGGCTCTGAACTCCAAAACTCCCAAAAGAGAGACTTCAAAGTCTCATAAACATTATTAAAATTGGAGGATTCAGAGAGGACCAGAGGTGTTATAAAGCGAAAAAATTGTAACGAGGGCCATCCAGGCTTCTGCTCGTAATTTGAAACTCAATCTCAATATATAACAGCTAAAAGAACCAATGAACCAGTGAAGTGAAAATACATATATGTCCTTTTTTTGCCAATTTTAAATGTACCAGAACTTAGTTTCCATGGGGGAAAATTATGTAACAATTGTCGTGTTTTTCATGGTAAAGGAGGAAACGAGAGGAGTCGACTCTGTTCCAACAGCCCTCAAGTCACAGTTCTCTGGTCTGGGGCTTGACTAACACAAGCCTCTGTGACATGAGAAGATCTAGGTGCTCTGGCCCACCGTGCATGCGTGTGGGGAGAGAATCCTCCAGGAAGGACAGGAAGGACACCTTAATCAAAGCCAGTCAATTCAGCTCCTAATTTCCTCTTCAGATCCATATCATGAACGATCTTGCCCCCCCCCTTTCTCTCTCTCTCTCTCTCTCTCTCTCTCTCTCTCTCTCTCCCCCTCTCTCTCTCTCTCTCTCTCTCTCTGTCTCTCTCTCAGTTCAGAATGCTTTATTGGCATGACAGTCGGGTTGAGCAGTATTGCCAAAGCAGTCCATATTGAATGGACATTTTAACATATTTATCATAACATTTAACAAGGAGTCTAACAATAATAATATGGCAAAATAACAGTAACATAGTAAGTTGGGGACTGTAGAGAAATAACAGATGTTAAGATACAGAATGGTTTTAACAGTCATACAAGGTTGATTCACTGTCCCTCAGGTTGTGACAGTTAGATACAGATCTAGCGGCAAGGCTTGCAGTAGACCCTTCGCCCAGAGATTCTCATTTATGTCAAGTTCTATGTAGTTTTCAATTAACTGGTTACATTTTTCCAGATATTGATCTCTTATACTTTCATACTTGTAACATTTAGGTAGGAAATGTTTTTCTGTTTCAATTTTCCCTGATGTACAGTGCCCACAGATTCTGTACTCTTTAGGTAACCATGTTCTTTTCCTTTTTCGATTGAAAGGGTGTGGTCACTCATTCGATGTTTTGTGAGCAGCTGCCTTATGTCCTTGATAATATATAGATATATAATATAGATAATATATAGATATTCAGCCATTTCATAGTTTCTGTTTAGGCCCTGATAGCAATCTAATTAGTTTTGTGTCTTGGTTTCTTTTTCCCATTGTTACAGGTAGGAGTTTTTGTTTTGTTTTTATTTTCACTCATAATCAAACAATTTCTCTTTTTTAATTTAGTTAGGTTTAATATTTACTTTCTGCAGGCCAGCTTCTTTTGCAGCATTGTGAAACATTTGGTTTATGTCGTTCACGGCCATCTCAACACCCTCTTGATCAGCATCATATTGATTTTGATCACAGAAGAGTTTAATTTTGTTGGTAATTTTTGTTGAATTTAAGGCTAATGTGAATTTGTTGGCACTGTCTGTGTCCCATCTGTAGGGCTGGTTAAGTTTGTACAGTTTAGAGGTATCAGTCATTGTGCCATTATTGCAGTTTCTCTCTCTCTCTCTCTCTCTCTCTCTCTCTCTCTCTCTCTCTCTCGATCACAGTAGACATAATCAGAGTTATGCACGATTTGATCTCCCTGGTGGATGGGACCTTTCTACGAGACAGGTAAAATGGAAAGAGTTATGACTGGTTTATATTAAGATTGCGTGCAGCTGTCCACTTCTGGGACACTGTAGTGTAAATCACTGGAACACTTGGCCCTGTCCCTAATTAGATTTCATAAGCAAACCCAGCAAGTGCTTGGGGAGTGACATTCAGTTCAGCCTACTACTCACACAAGGCCAGGACAACCTAAAGGAACTGAGTACCTTATGTCTAAATTATCATGAAATAAGGTCTTACTTTAGCCCAGAGCCATAGTCCTTCACAGGCCGCCCCCTAAATCCTATGGATGTGCACTTATCGTGTCACTTTCCTGTCATTTAGATGAAATCCAAAACTCTTGAACCTCCGGTGACTTTAAGGTTTTGGCACAGTGCCAATGCACTGGGATCCCACACAGAGAGGAGTGAAGCCACACCAAATACTGTATGGAAGAGCTACCTTTTAGTTTTTATTCAACACCTTCCTCAACCTACCTAACCCCTCCTCACCCCTCGACACCCTCCTTAATCTACCTCACCCCTCCTCACCCTCCTTAACCTACCTCAACCCTCCTCACTCTCCTAATCCCTTCTCAGCACCTCCTCACCACACCTCACCCCCACCGGGCCTCCACGTCCTCAGCATGGGCCAGGTTCATGACAGGAGGATGGACACTTTGACACAAGGGCCCCAAACGAAGATGACAGGCAGGCCTTCCACCACGGTGACCCTGACATTTAGGTCCAGAATCATTGAGTCACGTGGGACTCGAGGAGAAGAAGGCATTGCATCAACCTGGAGAGCTACTTGTGTTCTCACATGGGACGTCATTCGTCAACTGTCAGTTACAGGTTTTTAAATATATATTTGAATCTTGAAGGTTTTGATGTGCACAGTTTATGTGCTTCTTTATATGTGACGTTGTGGGATTGATATCAGATGGCACGTTTATAGCAAGTTTAAACGTTTTACCTCGAAATCTAGTTCCAGCTGCAAACATACTGCTGAAGCTTGTGTTTGGGAACACTAAGTGTGGTGGACCACAATATCAGCTTAAGTCTGGAGTCTGCTTTCATTTTCCTAATATTTTACCCAAAATAATAATGCTTTCTCCTCATACTTGATGCAGATTACTCTGGGGAGTTAATACACTTTAGTTCCTGGAAGGTTCAATTGTGCAAAATTATAGACCCATGTTCCCAGTATAATCGTATTAAAACTATGAGTGACAACTGTGACTAAGCCATTAATTAATTCATTTCCAAACATTGCTTTCAAAGTTGTTTTTGGACGCAATATAATTGGTTGGGGGTGTGCAGAAAACTCCATTAATGATTCTGTAAATGGATCACTCCCCTAAGCAGGACCGAAGTGTTTTATAATGTTGAGAGAGCAGGTGAAGTGCTGAGTGTGTCTGTGTGCCTACATATTTCTTGGAGGCAGCTTCCTTAGATCAAAGGCATACTTGTCCAATCTGGACAGTAATACCATGATTTACGTCCACTGCTGCGATCTATTAAAGCAGTTACGTAACAACAGTTTAGACCTTGTGTTTATAAGTTTTGTCCAAAAGGGAGTCACAACATTTACTTTAACCCCAATCACCCATAAATCTTTGCTGCTTGGGAAAGCCAAATTGTCTCAAACAACTTTTTCTTTTTGCAAGTTCTTGATCCTAGTGAACACAAAGTGGCCAAGGAGGATTTTCCTTCTCAAACTCAATGTCTGGCTCAGGGAGGGAATCTGGGCAACCTGAGCCAGAGAGGATTATGGGTATTTTATAATCATCACATACCACAAAACATATGTTGTGAATGTTAACGGGGAGGAATCTTGGCAGAGCTGATAGCATCTCCTCTGACTGCCTGGTGATCAGAGTCCTCCACCAAGACACTGAAGACCATCACCAAAAATGAAGGCAATGTGGTTCATTGCTATATTGGCATCTTAGCCCAGACAAAGAAGTTAGCATTCCTAAGCCTAAAGCCATTAGGCTCCATCTGATACGGCTGGACAAACTGGTTGTTATCGCTCTCTCAAGGCCTCAGAACTACAGCCATGATGACGGTACTGCAGAGCGGTTTCCCCTTAACAACCTGCAGATGCACTCAGTGACCAATCACAATCTATGAATACGCAGTATAAGGACGCAAATTCCTCAAAAGTGTTGTGTGGATCAGAGATAAACCTTATCTGACCCTGAATGACCTTTCTCCCCTGATTACCTGTCTCTGCACTGTGGCTGCGAAATGAAATGCACGAGAGCACCAAATGCTTTTGCTGTTGTTCGAACTTGACTTTGAGGCACGACCACGGCAAACGTAGCTGCGCTCACAGTGCGTTCACACTGCAGTGACGCGAATCGCTTGCCATCGCTCGCCTTCCCACAGTTCACCTCGCTCGGGGGCGTTTCAAACAGATTCATGTAGAATGTAGTTCTCTAAAGTCACTGTTGTAGTTGTAATGGCCAAGTGTGCAGACTTGGGTTTACGTACTCGCAACATCGATCAAAATACAACTTGTATACAAAATACAAAACTGTTTAAAGACATACACGTTGACATGTGTAAAAAACGTTTTATTATATTACTCAAAGTCTCTGCTAATCTGTCGATACGATAGGGAGTTCCAGCCGGGCTAGCTAGCTTAGCTACAGTAGTTAGTACAGAACGAAGATACGTAATGTCACTAGATTGAATTAGAAAGTACAAGCACCAACAACTTCGGCAACCTTGCGCCATGCATTGTTTTTTTTTAATGAACATCTCTGTACAAATACAGCTATGTATCGTACAGGACTGGGTAAGCAGCCACACAAACGATTAGTTTCTCCTCCACCTGAAACCTAGAAAGCTAGAAATGTTTACCATGGTTGCTACGTTAGGAGAAACAAGAAAACACTCCGATTGGCCATCGCTAGCGAAAATCGCTCCTCATTTGCATAAAGTTTAGAAAATCTCAACTCTGTCGCGTCGCGTCGCTACCCACAATGCACCACGCAAGCGATTCGCCTGGCTTCATAGAAAATTAATGGAAAACATGTTGTCGCTCGCATCGCTTCGCTGCAGTGTGAACGCACTGTTAGACTCACTGGAAGCCTTGTGTGAGGAATTTGAGTGTTTTGACTGACTTTCCATCTCAAGAAATGACACACCTCTGTTCAGGTTTACTGAGACAGACAGATACTTTGAGACGGGTGAGTTTGTTATCGTACAGAACTCATAACCTTTCTGAATTCCAGCATGAAAAGAATTCCTGCTTGATCTTGTATGTGCCACACCATTAAGCATCACAGCTCCTTAAAAGAACATGAAAACAGAGTGTACTATAGCCCTTTCACACCACAAACGAAGAGATCGACTGACTGCAATGTGACAATGGTGTGAAAGATAGAATGGGACGGAAGATTAAGGAGGATTAAAAAAAAATACGTACCACAGTCATTTGGATCCTGAGAAGGCTTGATCTTTTGATTAAAGTACCGAAGTGATCAAAGTCAACATCATAGCCTTGCTGGTGGAGGACGTGTTGCTGTAGTGGCAGATAATCTGAAAATCATTTATTTCTCTCATTTCTTTTAGATTTCATTTGGATTGTTTAAAGTCAATGATTGTAAAGAAAATCACATTTCCGTTTTGGGAAACCCACACCAATGTGTTTTCCATCACTAATTAGTGCACAGTCTATTTTTGTCTATTTCTAAATGTTACACTCCCAAACTACCAGATCTGCATGTAAATTCATTCAGTTATTCAATACATATGCCGCACACTTGTAAAGCAACTACCTTGTTACATAACTGAACCATACTGCCCCTCTGGGCTTTTTTAGACAAAGTTCTTATAGATACAATCCAGAACCTGTCAAACAAACAGAGGTGGATGAGGATGCTGGCCAAATGAATGAATCAAACACAAGACGTCCTTCAAGGTACAGATGAGGGGAATGTATCCCCCTGATACAAGTTGAGCCTGGACACCACCAGTTTGTCCAGAGCAGTACAGTCCGCCCTGCCTGACCCTTGCCTGACCCCTGACCCTTGCACCTCATCTGTTACTGTTTAGCGTCCACAGCTTGCTCCAATAGGAGTGGAGAGTAGCTTCGCCTGTCACGAGGGTCAGAGAGAAGACAGGAGGAGAGGATGGAAGATAATGTTCATCCTGGTCTGAGGCTCAGGGGAAAACAGAGCTGGAAATAAAACTTTGGACTGGTCAGCCCCCGCCGAATGTTTGTCTTCTTTAGAGAAAGAGGTTGTCTGAAACTGACATCGAAATAAATACGAGACGCATTCGAGTTACGTGTGCTTGCCCCCTCAACGCTGCTCTCTGCACTGAGGCCAGTGTAACTTTGTAGCTGCGTCCAGGAGGTCCTGCTCAGAGGAGTCCTCTCACCTGAGGTCGTGTCAAAGGTGAGGTGAGAGGTGAGCTGACCTTACCTGGTGAAACAACCCGGACGTGTGCTGTCAGGAGGGGGAAGTGAGAGAACGAGCGAGCGAGGAGCTGGAAAAGCAGAGAGAGGGGAGAGGAAAAGCAGAGGCGCTCAGCAGGGACGGACGGCCAAAATTACAAACCACTTAATTGTTACCAGAGTCGATGCAGTCATTTCTCTGCCGCAACGCTGGCTTTCCATCGCAGGAGTTTAGATAGGAGCTCGTTCCACTTCAGAACAATGTCGCTGGATGACAGGTGCACGGACAGTTGTGTCAAAACATCAGGGCCCACGGAAAAAAGGCATGGAACTGAGGACCTTTCACATGGATTTCCGTGGTCCATCACGTGTTGGGAGTTAAAGATGGTCTACGCATGTTTTGGGATGAGAGGAGGCTTGTTTCAGACAGCAGCAGAGGGTTCTCGCACAGAACAGACAGAAAAGAAAGAGCACAGGTGGAGTATGTCAAAATAAGGCTGTGTCATCTGGGTTTCTGATTCTGAGTGAAACCACATCAAATATTGTATCACAGACCTACTATCTTACTTTTATTCAGAGCAACATTGCAACAGTGACATACACATTAGCTGTATTGGACCCTCCCTCCCTCCTCACCCCTCCTAACTCCGTCACCCCTCCATAGCCTCCTGAACTCGCCTCATCACATTCATGTTTCCAACGGGCTTGAGGCTCATGCTGTCCTATTAACTGGCAGTGAGAGTGCTCATCTCATGGTCTCCTGTGAGAGCAAACCTTGACAGCCGTGAGAGACCTGGTGTTCCCAGGTAAGACTTGGGAGGGGTCCCAGATTCCGGTCGACAGCAAGTCCGAATGACAGCGATGACAGTGAGTCACCAGGACAAAAACAGCGTCAGACAGTCTGATAGTAGCAAGCTGTGGGGTATTGGCTTTTCATCTGCCATGGTATTCTCATGAGTATCAGACTCACTGACTACACACACACACACACTACACACACACACACAGTACATCGACACACATAAACACACAGATGCTCCACACTCAGTGGAAAGTAAGGTGAGATGTGGTTCTTGAGGGTATTTGGACGACTTGGTGGTGATGGATCAGGCTGCCAAGGTGAGCAGCTGTTGGCCTCTCCGCTCTTTGCTTTTATAGTCTCGTAAAAGAAACTTGAGGGTACCCACACTGGTGATTTTGCTTCAGGTATGGGTAACAACAAAATGTAAGGAGACTGGCACACTGCATGGGGTCATTGCTGGTCTTGCCACGGGACACATCCTGTTCCTTAGGCTTTTAAAGGACTAGACGAGAGACAGTTGTTACACAATCGTGCGTAACAGTTACACAACAATTTCCACATTTAATCAACACTTTTTGTGAAGCTCCCCTTAATCGGCCTCCTCTTCTTGTCTAAGATGTTGGAAATGTAGTGATGTTGCCAAGGACATTCTAACGATAAAATGAGACCTGGTTTTTATAGCTGGATCTCTCAGTCAGTCTTAAGGAAGTCCCACAGGGCGGGAGAAGAGAGATAACGTTTGTTGGAATCTCTCTCCTCCCCGGCCCTCCGCACGGCTCTCTTCTTTTGAGAGAACTGAGTTAGTTAAGCACAGAGCACATCTGCTGTCAATGATCCGAGAGAAATGGAGAAAGAGTGAAAGGGACACAAAGAGACAGATGGAGAGAGACAGAAGGAGAGAGAGACAGAAGGAGAGAGAGAGACAGAAGAAGAGAGAGGGACCCCTGGCAGGACATTTCTGGTGCCCCTCTCTCCTTGTCTGCTTGGGAGTGAAGGTACATGATGATCTTTAACCTGCAGATCAGACTGCCTCTGCCAGACTCAGCAGACAGCAGTGTTTTCCTACAAATGATGACCTTACAAAAGAACTTCTTACATTGAGTAATGAGTATAAATGTTGAACATGAATTACCTGACCTCTCATTCAGTACTGTGATGATTAGATTTGTTTACTAGCATGCCGTGTTTTAAAGTGAAACCCTCTCTGGACCATCAAAACCATTACCAACCTACCAGAACCTTGAGACTTGAGAGGATGGAGTTCTGTCGGAAACATCCGTGATTTATTCTGATCCTGTTTGCACAACATTTCAAGAGGGTGCAGTGCCTTGTGGAATAACTCCAGCATGACATGAGATGGTAACCAAGATTTCCTCACACCTGTTTCACACCTCATTATGAATCCTCTATCCACCACAGAGGACAGATGATGAGAGATATTATAAACCCTGCAAATATGTGTAGCCTTGAGGAGACAGGCTCTCTCGGTTTCATCCAACAAGTATTGGCATTGTTTGGCACTCCTGCCAAGTACCTCTTTAACATGGTCAGGCACAGGTCGGCCTGAAAGCCCAACTAATGGTTTACAGGGTAAAAACACAGAGGCTTATATAATGTTATGGGTTGCACAAATGTGCAAAGCCTAAGCTGTGGATGAACATGAGTTGACATGCCCACATTTCTATTCTCTAATTGAGTGAAAACAATCGGCATCCTCCAGGCTCTGCATGTCTGTCCCTCCCTGACGGATGTTTGAAAGCACGTTTCCTTTTGTACATCACAAATCACCCCAAAAAAGGATCCTAGTTTTAAAAACGAACATGAGAACATTTTTTTGGGGACACAAAAAGTCAATGGAAACATTTGTTTTACCACAGAACTGTCTCTAAAATGAAACACAACATGTATTTTTTTCCTATCCACGAGGAAACCCTAATTCCCTCTGGGTGAACAAAAAAGTTATTAGCCGTTTATGTCACACATAAACAGATGTTGCGTGCCTGTGTGATGGTATTATCTCCTTCCTAAAGCCCAGTCACAACAGTGTCTGGAAAGGTGTTTCCCTGGAGAGACACCGCGGTCAAACAAGTGGTGAGTGGAGTGTTCCTCTTAAGGCTCTCAGCTGCGGTGCTCTGGGTTTCGTGAGGTCTGACCCTGGGAATTCTGACGTCACAGTCAATATTTGGAACTCTCCTCCATGTTTGTCCTAGTTCATTGTTCTCTCTTGTTTATCTAGTACCCTCTTACTCACACACACATATTAACACAGAGGGCCCACCTCACTCCAGGCACACACACACACCAATAAAGACACACACACACACACACAGAAGGGGAATATTTGTGTTCCACCACCAGACCTTTTAATTCTCTATCTCAGGGGTGGTAATACTAGCCATTTTCAGAGGGTGAGAAAGAGAGGGTGAATGCAGAGAGAGCGAGACAGAGAAAAATATTTGAAAAGAGTGAGAAAGACAGAAAGAGAGAGAGGAGAGTGAGAGAGAAAGAAACAGAGAGAGAAACAGACAGAGAGAGAGAAAAGAAAGAAAGAACGACCAATAGAGAAAAAAAACATGTAGGAGAGAGCAAGAGAGAAACAGAGAGGCCAGAAAAAGAGAAGACGGAGTGAAGGAGAGAGAGAGAAACAGAGAGGTTCATAATTCAGAGCAAATTTCTTTAATTTAGTCCCAGTTGTTTCACAACCACCAGAGGAGAAGCTGAGCATGCTGTGAGCCTGCTGTCCCGGGGTTGGGGTCAGGGTTAGGCTGTCCCAGGGTTGGGGTCGAGATTAGGCTGTCCCGGGGTTGGGGTCGAGGTTAGGCTGTCCCGGGGTTGGGGTCAGGGTTAGGCTGTCCCGGGGTTGGGCTCAGGGTTAGGCTGTCCCATGTCCTCACTGTCTGGCTGTGCAGAAAGGCCCACACATGTCATTTTAATCTTCATCCAGCTGAGACATTTTCGAGCGCTCAATCCAGACAAAGTGAATGGAAAACGTTTTTCAGTTTTCTGCTAATGAGCTTTCCTTGGAGTGAAGAGGAACGCCAGACACTCGTAAACATCCACACAGTCACCTTGGCAACCGAGTCACAGTCATCTTGTCCCCAAAAACGAATCTGATGGGACAGAGGTGTGTACTTTGTGTAGGCAATGTGAACATGTAAGCTTCCAAAATGTGATGGTGCTCCTTGTTGACCAGGGAGTGAAGTTCCCCTTGTGAGCTCTGTCCACAGTTTTCCCAGACTCTTACATAACACACATTGCCACAACTGAAATGGAAAGAGTGAGATGGCGTGTTGGATTCAGACGAATCCTTCACTTGGACATGCTTCTCATCTGAGGCACACAGCCTATTGGACAAGAAGGTCAATGAGCTGGACCTTGGCAGTCCTGAAGCTGTGTTTGATTGGCTGTGAGGAGAGCTGTGAGACTTTAGCATGACAAGGAGCTCAGAGCCTTAAGCCTTAACTGTGTGAACCGTGTGTAACACGAAAGACAGCAATGGCAGATCTGCACATCGTAGACTTCACTGTACCATGTCTGTACGATGCCCAGAGTCTTGTAGAATACGAGACATGTAAATAAATGTTACATTCCATTAGAAAATCTTCGTCGTGTGTGAGAAGGAAAAACCTTTCTCCGCACACTTCAAGACCAGAAGCAACACTTCTGTCTGTGTCCAATCTAAACCTTTTGAAAAGAAAAAAATATTTGCATAGCTGCTTTTCTACCCGTGCAGACGGCAGGGGTTTTAGTAAGCAGACAAAATGGACCAGGCCACATTGAGCTAATGCTTTAAAAGCCTTCAATTCAAAGAGTCCTCTATCAGAAAACCTCCAGGACTCAACACCTGCTCAGCCAAATATATACACACATCACATCCACCTTTAAATCAAAGGAGGCCCCATTCGTCCTCAGGAGAGGAGAAGCCCCTGCAGGGAGGAAGCCAGTGGCCTGGATGGAAGGGAAGGAGGTCAGAGACAAACAGGTATGCCAGTAATGTTCGACACAAACACATGGCTTACATTATCTCAAGTGGATGACTGGAGCCTTATCATACACCAGAGAAGCTTGCCTGTGCTGTTTTAATGTTCGGAAGGTGGGAAGGTAAGCGGAGGAACCAAGAGCTTCAAGTCACAGTGTTAGTGAATGGACTGGACACGGGCAGTACCATCAGACACATTGTCCACATGTGATCATGAGGACTTCCCTTGATATGAAATGGTACTCTTGGCTATAGCCAAAGCAATACACAAAACACAATAAACATTGAACTGTTTAACCGATTCAGTGTTGTTGATTTTGGAGGGAGACAATCTTTGGTTGCCTAGCAGCAGGGAAGATGTAAACACTGAATGTAAGATATGGCATGAAAGGCAACACCTTCTTCTATAGTCTGATCAAAAGGGCCCAGGGGCTGTTGACGTCCTGAATCTGTCTCCTAGGAACACCTCACCCTCATCCTCACCTTCCTCTGTCCTCTCTCACAGCTGCTCTGCAGGCCCACAACCTGCCATTCACACACACACCTGCAGGCACACACACACACACTAAAGTGCACACACATGCATACAGTACCCACTGTACCCACACACACACTTATGCACACACACACACACACACAGAGAAACGGTCTGTAGATTTATAGTGGCCATCCCTGTGGGTCCTGCAGTATGTAGGGATGGGATGTTGAAACAGATGACATTCTTCCCAGAGGAAAAAGCTGTTCTGAGACTGCCAGGGCTGAGACTGGCTGCCTTCGTGCCAGTGTCTATTGAACAGTGTTTTCAGATGGGAAGTTAAGCAGAGTGTGGGAGTCTGGGAAGTTTCAAAAAGTGTTCTATGGACTTCATGTTTTCTTTGGTTGAGGGCAGATTCCCTGAATCTCCTCAAGACAAGACGGTAACTTTAAACCAGAGCTAACAAACTTTGGTAGACAAGAAAAAGTTATTCAGAGTATTCAGAGTATACGTGGATTGGAGAGCTTCGAGGAACTTCCAAGCAAGTTTAAACAGATGTAACTAGTGATGCCCTAACCGGAGGGTTGGCCCTCTCCTGTCATTTCTCTGTTAGAATGTTCTCATGTTGAGCCCACTCCAACAATGAAACCCATTATGACTCAAGAACAAGCAGCCAGAGCACAAGCAGCCAGAGCACAAGCAGCCAGAGCACAAGCAGCCAGACACACAGGAGCGGGCTGCACTGTAGCCGTGCCCTGGCGTCCTCTTCCATGTGTCAGCGATCATCGCTAGCTCGTTCCCATAAGACGCCTGTTCAGCCTTGCAAAGGCTTTGTTCTCCTGCTTTGTTGTGTCAGTCTTCCTGTCTGTCTGCCTGCCTGCCTACCAGCCTCTCTGTCTGCCTGTCTGCCTGCCTACCTGTCTGCCTGTCTGTCTGCCAGTCTGCCTACCAACCTCTCTGTCTGCTTGCCTGTCTGTCTGTGTCTGTGTCTGCCTGTCTGCCTGTCTGCCTGTCTGTCTCTCTGTGGAGGAAGTGGGTGGGAGGAGCTTCTACAGGTGGGCATGCTGAGAGTTTTCCTGTCACACCATCAATCACTCTCACGTGTTAATAGAGTGCATGTCAGAGGGGCTCAGGAGGCTTAACGTGGGCTGCACACACAGGTGTTCAGCGTAGACTGGGAGGAAATGGAAAGAGAAGGGGGGTCCTTCATACAATCAATATCTTTATTAAGGTGGAAATGTTCCAGGAAGTCTTGGAGCTGACTGGAATCTACAATACAAAGACAGCACAACAAAGAGCAGATTGGGTGGCCATGTGAGGTCTGTCTGGCAGGGTGTGGGGACAGACGGCCGCACCCGTGGACGGGGTTGGGGGGACCCAACTGGAGCAGAGGAAACACAGCGTCTTTCCAAAACAAATGCAGGGACGTCTGGTTTATCTCCACCCACTCTGCTGCCTGGTTCTGCTTCTTACATCATGCCAACACTCTCGCGAGTTACGTAATATGTATTAGAATTGTTTTTTTCTTTGCTTGTTTTGGTGTGATTTGATTGTTGTTGGGAGTATTTGTAATCTCCGTGCCTCTTAGGTGTCCACACACCACATACTGAAGTCTTTGCTTGGATGACCTGATTGGGAAGGGACTCTTTGACCTCTGAATGATCTACTGATTAAGTGTAGTATTCTAAAATGATAATACCTTTATTGGAAGGAATGACTAATTTGTTACATCTGGTTTTCAGCCGTTCCTCGTAGACACACAGCACCTTCAGACAGAATCCCAGAGGAGAGGGGTCTTTCACAGAGCACTTTCTACTTCACCAGTGCTGTTTACATTGTGAATGGAGGCATCAGACAATCTCCTGCATCCGGATTCAGGCATCATTTGCAGTCCCATTTGGCTCTTAGTTCAAGCAGGCGGGTTTGCAGTGTACTTTCTGAAAAACTGAGTGTGTGTGTGTGTGTGTGTGTGTGCGGGATTGTTTGTGTGTGTGTGTCTCTGTGTATGGTTATGCGTGTATGCCGCTGTATCCTAGTTTTCCAGTTACACTATCAGACTAACTTCTTTTTCATGTTGTAATGAACACCAGGATTAAGCTCCAGTCGTTCAATTCCTCTTTGTTCATTTCCTCAGTTAGTCTACAGCCACCAAGTATATCAAGCTGTTGACACATAGTAAACCTTCCACGGAAACCTTTAGGGAGATGCAATCTAGGCCTGCAGAGTTTATTACCAGCATGTGCACATGAGGAAGGGCCCATGGTGTTCATGAGACAGGACACGGCAGGAACACTTAGCTCTCAAGGTGATCAGCCCTGACAATGCATTGATAAAACTTGTTGTGGTTCCCTTCACCTCGCCCACCAAGCACTGCTGGAAAGTCTCAGATGAATATGTGAAAGCCACGATCAAATTGAATTAAAGAAAATGTTTATGCCAAGTCTTTTTGCCAGTTTTGGAAATTGGGTTTCGGTAAGTTTAAGAGAGTGAAAGTTAACCATACAAACCAGTTCTGCAGAGATGAGGATGCGTTATTTGAGTAAACCCGGTTTGAACGATTTTCCCTGGAATAGAGACCTCATGGTGGAAAACTCATTAGGCCGAGATCACCTTCCTACGTAAAGGAAATTGTAATGATAAATCAAATAATGTGCCCTACCGTGAATAAAATCAGAGAGAAAAGGTTAAATGACCCTCCAGTGGAGCAAGTTGGACAGCCTTAAAACTTTACAACATTTTAGTTTTTTTTCTTCAGTTTTCATACATTTTTTTCACAGCAGATTTGATTAAAACTTTTATCATCTGCCAGCTCCTCTCTCCTCCTCCTCCCCCCTCTCCCCATCCCTCCTCGTCTAGCCGAGATGGGGCCTTGAGCATCGCCTCAAGAACTTGTATAAACATTCCCCCCTTCCAGTCTTTACGCTGTCTGTCAGACTCACATCCAGGCGGATCACCAGATCCCTCAGATGAAGAAGTGAACACGATACAGGGAAGAAAGAGAGAAAGAAAGAAAATGAGAGTGCCGACCATACACATTGGTAGCTATTTTGGTTTTGATAGCATCACGCTGGGAGTGTTGAAAAGCATGCATTCCAGCACATTTTCTCATCCGCACACTAATGAGCTGGACGCTGTGATTAGCCCTACGCTGGCTGTTATTAGCTTTATCTGCACAGAGGCTGCCACTGAAGTATGCTTCTCCTTAATGCCCACGGGCCTTTGCTTGAAGATAGCATCTGGACTAGCTTAACCTTGCGTTCGAAACCAAAGCTACAAGCTTAAATATTACAACACAAATCTCAAGGCCGGGGCATCTGGGGCTACGAGACTGTTGGTTCTGCCCAACGCCCCTCTGGTCCCTTCTCAGTCAGTCACACATAGCCAAGCCCCCTTGCTGCTGGACCCCCGTCTGTGACCCATGGGCATGTTGACCGGGAATTAATACATCCAGGCCTATTCAAACCAGTAGTAGGGGTGGGGGTGCACAGTAGCAAGTGCAAGTCTTATAGGGTGCATTATGGTGTTATATTAGTCACTGTAAATGCATTCATGGTGCTATAAACTGTGCACAGGTGGTTCCCTGGGACTGTTCCCAGTGTGTGTGATTGCTCGCCCTGCCCGACGGCCCTCCTCTCTCCCACTTCTCCCTGGTCCATTAACACAGACACTAACAGCAGTCTGGTCCTCACAGTTCATGAAACCAACAGGAATGTCACTGACCGGTTCTCTCTAAAGGGCTGTTGCGTAACTCAGTCGGCTTTGTTGATCTGAAGTCGCGGTCAGTTTATTTTTCATTTTATTTATAAAAATCTTTGTTTGTCACTATGAATCACTGCTTGTTTTGCGTGCTAAAATCTATTTGTTGACGTTGTTTTGTTTGAAGGAAGGGGAGGCCAGTGGATGTAGGATTAAAGAATATTACAGAGAGAAATTATTTTGATGTGGTTTAGCGAATTAGCTCTGGGGCTAAAGTTGATGGTGAAGAACCGCAGGAGGATGTAAGCACCACCATTAAATGCTTTCATGTCCTCAACTTTAGATTGTGTTGAGCCCTGATACACAGTGATCTCTGGTTTTGGTTACAAGACCCTTCATAACTTTAATGAGCAAGGGCTGTCAGACTGTCTCTTTGTTTTTGTCCAAATGAGGAAAAATAAATGTCCTCTGCAGAGCGTGTTTGAATTATCGGCAGTGAGCATCAGAACAGACTTTCTCAGTTCAGGTTGCCGTCTGTAACATCAATCCTTAAAATGATGCGTGTCAATATCCTCAAACTCACATTCAGCATCTTAAGTCAACAGTTGCCTTGAACTATCACATCGCAAAAATCTACAACGAAACTGTTTCGCAGATGTGGACAAATACTTTATTGGGCACCGATCATGTACGTATTGGTCACCCATAACAGAGTCATCTTTGTTCTCGGTGCGATCCATCTTCAGGCCAAGCTGCTCAGTGTGTCAAAGACCTTTCTCCTCCAACCAGATAGGTTGTGCTCCTTCTACAGCCTCTCTGTTTACTGGCCCTGTGATCCGTGTCTGCCAGGCCCTCATCTCAGATGTGACAAAGTACTCATTTCAGAGGGAGTGAGGGAGCAGAGATGCAGTATATTGCATGTTGCATTAAAAAGTCACGAGAGAAGAAGCACGTTTGGGAATGTCATTAATTTCCTTTCTGTGTTTTTAGACTCTGCGGCTCTTCCGATCCTGCTGTGTGGTTTGGCGGGAACCCTGCGAGATGATGGAGTGGGCTCTTTCTCTCTCCAGCTTCTCATCTTTCCTTTCCTGAACAGAAGGGAGGAACGACTGGTACTTTTGCAGGACTGTCGGGAGTGTGTGTGCCTGGAAGAAGCGTCTTTTCATGCCAATGATTTTCCCCTCTGGACGGTCTCCACTTTTGAAGCTTTGGGGGGACATTCCACAGAGGCAGGCTGTGAGACCAATAAGGCTGTGATCTATGAACACTATTCTGCTCTCACTGTGTCCTCTAACGTACCTGTGTGTGTGCTTGTCTGTGTGACTGTCTGTGAGTGTGCAATGTGATGTGTTTGGGATCAACTGCTCAGAACATCCCTGCTTTACATAGTCACTGGTCACTGTGTCCAGCACACAGGAAATTCCATTGAAGTAACTCAAGTAACTCTCTAAGTAAATAAGCACAAATATCTGCTCATGGATCAGTTGGGGACAGACTCATGCAGAAATACAGACCTTCATACAGACACAGATCTGGGCATCGTTATGGAATCATTGTCATATACAGGAAGATTTTCTTTCCTTTTTACTGAAATATGTTTTTTACACACTTACTTGCCTACACACAAACACACACACACACACACAGTCAGATGCACACACACCTACACGCTTACAGTACACACACACATGAACTCAGGCATACACACACAGACACACACAGGCCACTTGAAGAAGAAAAAATACACACACACAGATGTTTGCCATTCCTCCGTGCCTGGTCACAGCTCTCTGGGGACACACACACTTTCACATGTTAGTCTCAGAGAGCTCCTGTTCAGGGCATGTCCTCCAACCCATCACAACAGCCCTTTTATCAGTCACTTCACATTTTTTTTCCTCATCTGCTACTCAATGGCCCTTTACAGAAGCATTTTCACCACACAAAACCACCTTTGTACACCACAACCGCAGTGCTTTTGGTTAGCGAGTCAATCGACATTTTTGCGGAGGGAAGCTTTGATGTGTGTGTGTTTCCATTGGAAACGGTGTAGTTGCGGGAAGGAAAACGACTAGGCTCTCTCTCTTTGCTCCTACCTGCAAGTCAGTTCTCTGCTCCTCTGTTGTTTTGCGTATGATGTCAAGATTGATGTCTAGCCGTGAGGGATAACTGTACCAGAGAGAAAATAAAATCTGACACCCAAGCCTGTGCTCCTAGATACCATCAACAATCAAATACAGCACAACACAGAAATTGCCAGTCCCCATAAAGCTAGTCTTTAACTCTTGACATAAAGCATTTATCTCTCAATGTGCCTTGCTGTTGAACTTAAATTGTGAGCATGGGTGCTGTGGAGCACATCCTCTGAAACTAAGAACCAGCCAGCCAGCCAGCCTGCCAGAGGGGACCCACCAAAGTGAAACCGTTTAACGTTACATGGTTGGAAACCCAAGAAGGTGGAGGTAGGCTCACTAGACCATGACGCTAAAGCGGTAACTGAGGTATGGACGCCCAGAGGATAGTGCCATAGATAAAACTGTCTCACAAAAGCCCCAGGTTTGACAGGCTCTGAGGTGGTTCAACAGTAACAGACCCAGGTGGCTATAACTCCCAGCCTCTCACCTTCCCCATCTGCCTGCACACACAGCTGAAGTTCTGCACCTTAACCCACCTGTGCGAAGGGAGCAGCCTGGGGTATAAGAGAGGACGTAAAGTTTGAGTGTTATTTTCTTTCCATCTCCTGTGCCACATTATGATGTGGCCAGCGGAGTGCGAGTCAGGAGAAGGTCTAACTCCAAACAGATGTGAGTCCTGCACCAGCCAGGTCAACAGAGGCAATAAGAGGGTAGCCCATCTGAGAACACCGTAACCTCACAGCCAGATTTCTTTTCTTTTTTTCTTTCACAAACCCTTCAGGTATACAGTATCGAGCAGCCACAAACATACAGCTGTAAGATGGGAAGGAAAAAAATACACATTTAATTAAACTCTCCATTCCAGGCATAACTGGTTGAGAGTAAAGAGGGTTGTGTGTGGTGAGCCGGCCCTGTGCCCCCTTGTGTAAAAGAACACCTGGGACTCTCCAAGCATGCAAGCTATGCTCCACGTGATCACAGGTTACCTCACCTGGGCACAGGCTGACGATGGAGGGTTGTACCTGATGTGTGGCTTTCTCTGACCTCTCCATAGACAACTAAGGAAGTACACAGAACACAGTTCATAGGACCAGTCAGGATTCAATTCAATTCACTTTCCTGATCCCGAAGGAGATTCAAAAGGACTTGACTTTAATACAGAACACTAATCACCGGACTAATCAGTTAAATTACATTTAATTAGCTTTCAATTCATGTGGACTCCATGACTGCATGCCCGATTAAAAGCTATCATGACGTTGCAAGGCAGTCCCTTTCACAGATGGTCTCTGCTTCTGGAAGCTGACTGGGAATTAAGGGCATGCAGAGGTTTTGGCTTCTGTACTCAATCATGATGTCATTCTAATAACAAAGAAAATGTCTGACAAGCCACAAGGAGATTTTGTGTTTTTATTTCTTCAGACGGAAATTTACAATTGGATCTGAGTTCATTCTCTGCAAACTTTCCAGATTACCACCAAACAACTGCTTGAGGGCCACAGGGTTGAAATGTTTTACTGTTTTAAAATGTTTTAGGCTTAATTTATTTAGAAGATTTCCAGCATTGCATCTGTTCCAGTGTTAACAAGGGACAGTACATACAGTACGGTTGATTCATAGATGTTGCCTGTAGAAATTATCTATTCCAAACAGATCCTTCTGAATAAATACATTCAGGCTATTCATTCAAACCACCCCATTGTTGGTTTGCTTGTTAAACTGGAACTGGATTACTGGTGAACAAACGTTTCTTTTCACCTCATTTGAAGGGATAAACCCTGTCGTCCCTTGCCCAGAAATGCAGTGGACACGAAGCATAAAAGCTGGAGGCCGTAATCTCTCCCTTCAAAGGGTTTGACTGGCAGAGTGGCCAACGGGCCTGCATTCCCAGGAGAGGCAAGGAGGAGGAGAGGGGGGGGGGTGTGAATGGGTCTGGATCGTTAGATTCTCCACAACACAACCCCCCCACACTGCAAATGATGCCTTTACCTAACCTTTCTCTTTTCTTTCTCACCGAGGACTGAGAGAGAAGCGGGAGAAGGAAGGAGGGAAGAAGGGATGGAAGGAATAAACAGACAGTGACAGTACAGGACCCCACCGTGGTTGGCTCACAGCTCCATTTATGTAAACTGAGTCTGAGATGAGGAGCGGTGATTAGCTTGGCAAGGACACAGCAGTAATTAGATGGTGGTGTGGGTGGCCGAGGGAAACAGCTGCAGTCTGGACTGATCCTAGAAAGATACTTTTATACTGAGGAATTATGTTCCGCTCCTTGTCGCAGTTTCTCTGACCTTTACGCGTTGTGTGACATGATGCTGCGGGGGGTGGAAAGCTTTGAAGAGAGGTTACGTAATAGTTCAGTGCTCAGCAGGCATTGGATTGGACTCAACATTTTTCAACACTCAACAGGCATCACTTTTTCTCCTCAGTGGCACAGTTGAGATTTAACACCTTGTTTCTAACTTGACAAAACTGGAAGGCAAATTATTTTAAATTACCGTTTTTAGTGAGAATTTATGAACCTCTGACACTTGGGATCGTCGTGTACTGTGGGGTTCTTCAACCACCCATGGTGTCAAGAGTGTTATTACATAAACACAGTCCTGGGTGGGGATAGGGATATGGTTAAGGGTGTAGTTACTTGGTGTAGGTTGTAGTTAAGGTGTTCCTTTGCACCGTTGTGTCTGGTAAAAAAGTACAGTCTGTTCCTCGGCACAAACCATTATTAGAATCACTATTTTTAGAACTGTACACTTCTGGTCTTAGATTATCTGATGTATTTATGATATGCACCATTTGTTTTTGTTGTTGTTTTTTTTTACTAAATTAAATAAAACATGTAACTTAATGTTATGAAAATAGTACGGTTATGCCCTCAACACGGAAGTGACATCATCATTAGTCAGGGTTCTTTAGAGATTAGCCCAGGGAACAATAGTGAACACAGGAACAGTTTGAGATTATCCTCCACCTTGGTTTTGATATCACAGACCCAGTGGTGGGGCTGTTTTGAAGCTCATTGGCTTAGGATATCCAGACCCCTGACTTTAGAGCAGTCTAAACAAAGGTAATTTGATTAACGCCATCACCGGGTTCAGGTTAATCCTTCTAACATACACGTCAAAAACCACAGGGTTTAGCTCCCTCTCTAAAACTCCCCCTACCTTCTTTTCTGTCAGTGTCTCTCTCTCTCCCTCTGTCCTCCATGACCCTCGATGACTCCTTCTCTCACCGACCCCCCCCTGCGACCCCCCCCCTGCGACCCCCCCCCATGCGACCCCCGCCCACTACCCCAGTGCTTTTGCTGTCTCTGTTCCCTTCCTCTCATTTCTTCCTCTCTCTCATTTGTTCCCTTTTCTTCCTTTCTTTCCTCTCTCCCTCTCTCCCTCCCTCTCTCCCCCTCCCTCTCTCCCTCCCTCTCTCCCCCTCCCTCTCTCTCTCTCTCTCCCTCTCTCCCCCTCCCTGTCTCCCCCTCCCTCTCTCTCTCCCTCTCTCTCTCTCTCTCTCTCTCTCTCTCTCTCTCAAAAGCCGTGTCAGTCTGAAACCTTCGAGTGGAGCGCCTTCTCCCTGAGACAGAGCCAGCGAGGCTTGAGTGACCTCTTCAGCGATACACAGCAAAGTATCTGAGGTGTTGAAGGGAGCTGTCCTGTGTCTAGCTGGCTATGTTAGGGAGGAAGTAGGAAGTCTCCTCACCTAGCGACCTCCTACTGAAGACCACTCCCAACTCTCTCTCAGCACCATCTGTCATTCTGGCTCCACATTTTCCCGAAGATGATTGTCATTGGCCCATTTTAGCATTTTCCTTTATTAGGCTGGTTGGCAGGCCAACAAAGAGTGCCTCACCTACGTAGTTTCATTCACTTCAAATCCTGTTAATATTCTCAGAGAGAGAGAGAGAGAGAGAGAGAGAGAGAGAGAGAGAGAGAGAGAGAGAGAGAGAGAGAGAGAGAGAGAGAGAGAGAGAGAGAGAGAGAGGGGGGGGGGAAGGAGAGAGAGAGAGGGAGGGAAGGAGAGAGAGAGGGAAGGAGAGAAAGAGAGAAAGAACTATCCCAAGCTGGTCCGCTGTAAAACAGGTCCATTCTGTGAAATAGTTGAGCAGGTAACTCATTTATTGATGTAAAGAGGCACGAAATATATTAAAAAATGTAATGTTATTTATTTGAAGAAAAGCTTCAGAAAGGTACACAGATTGTAGGTTCTAAAAGTGATTTCATGACTTCATGTAGAAGTCGAATCAAAGGTACAATTTATTGCTGTGTAAAAATTTAAAATACTTGTTTTACAGCATGTCATGGTGGAAAGACATTGACTGAACGAAGCTCTAATCCTGCTCCAAGCCTTCTGGTTTTACAATCCAATTTTTATCACACAAGTAAAGTAAAGTGGAACAATTTGATCAAGAGCAATGGGAAACATATTAGGATAGCTGAAGGGGCTATCTAGCTCTGATTCAAAAACATGTGGTATAAAATACATTACTGGAACAGAATAAGCTGCATGACATGAAAACATGTCGACACACTTCATCCATACTGACCATATGATTTCAAATAAAGTTTAAAGGCACTAGGGAAGATATTTTTGTGGTGATTCTGTAGTAGCTCGAACTACATATTAACAGAAGAAAGGAGACAATTAATAGCCAATGCTTCTTGTCTGTTGGGTGGCCAGTCAGAATGAACTATGCGGAGGGGACTCCTTAAGGATATTAGACTACAGTTGCTGTCAGAAGCACATGATGAAACATACCAACTAAGTAATTTAATTATGTTTTGGCTTCTAAGACAAAATGCTTCCCATACCGTAGCTCACTGGGTGGGACACCAGCACTACATTACCCACACCACCCCAGACACACCAAACAGAGTTGGAACACAAGGAAGATATGTTTTGTAGTCTTGTTAAATAGTCTTGTAGTTCATCAAGTTCACAACTCCTGGAATGTTTATCCAATCATCATTATAAGTCAGGGCAAAATACAAATACTGCTAAATCTGCCAGTGATCTCAAATCAGTGTCCAATCTTTACGTACGTTTTTCCGATCCTGGACCTGTTTGTGGAGAGCTCCAAGCTCCAGATAAATGATCTGGTCCTCACAGCCAAGAGGTCAAAGGTCAAGTGACAGGGATCAGTCCATCAGCTCCTCTCTTCACTCCCACATCAAACGCATCCCCCTCACACCCTCTCCAGCGTGTGACAGCCCAGACTCATCACTGTCATCAGGCCGTCAACATCAGGCCAGGCAGGATCTGTCACTTCAGTCACTTGACCCTTGACCTCTAATGGTGTCCAAACCTCACAAATCACACACACACACATACAAACACATGCTGTACAGTACAAAGTATTAGAAAAGTTAAAGATGTAACTGTTATCCTGTATAAGAATGATTCTGTGTTCATCATTCCTTGTGTGTAGAGAGAGGCCTACCCCCAAATCTGAACTTTGGGTAACACGAGGCATACGTAAAAAAGGGAACCTGGGCTTGACCACTATCTTACTGGAGAGGCCATAAAAGGGTTAACCATATGGTCAAGCTTACAGGAGACAGAGAGGTCTATGCAAGGGAGCCAATGAAAAAAGAGCCATGGAACATTTGCATGCATTGTTTTAACCAATGACTGTAAAGAGCAGCTGTATAGCTAGCTAGCACAGCATGCTAGCAGACAACCTTTGTAGCACAATGGCGTGTGATGTTTTTGTCTCGTTGTGGGCCGGCCGCAGGCAATAAATCTTTCTTCAACGTGTTCACCGACTGACTGTGCAATGCATGATATATTAATAATTCTGACACAAACACGCACACACACGCAAACAAACGTGTGCGCCACGTAAAATACAAGACTTGACAAGTGTTGAGGTGTGTGCCGTAAAAGATACAGGGGCTTCACAGACTCATGTAACAGTAACCTAATGGTTTGTTTGGTTTGTTCCTGCTACTTGCCTTGCTGCATACCTGCACAGGCCTCTCTTTCAGCCCGACATGGTAATCCCCATGTCAAGCTGAGACTCTTAATGTGGTGCTTTATCCAGCGTTATATAATCTCAGTACAAAGACATGAATGTGAGGCACAGATAAGCACTTGTAACGTCAAGCAGACGAAGCAAAGACAACAAACAACCAGATCAGAGGGGATTCCACTGGGAGTTTCACTTGACTCGTGTGTGTGTGTGTGTTTGTGAGTGTGTCGCACTCCAATACGTCTGGTCTGTCTAGACTGAAAAACACAGGTGACACCTTGTCAATCTGTTTCCCAGATGAAACCTCAGTTTTTCATGGAAAAATATTACATTCTGAGAATGAAACCTACGCTCCAGAACTTCTGAACTATTCCTGGTTTAAGTTATGTTTGTTACTCGAGTATTACCGTATTAAATCTGTCAAATAATGTATTAATATCCAGGAGTCCGTTAGTCGTTACTATCCTCCATGCTCTTCTCGGCCCAGGCCCAAGTCCGAACTCATCCGATGTCCTCTCATCAGGTTCCACATTCCTGAGAGAAACTGAGAGAGAAGCACAGTGTTCTGAGGAGGAAGCGGTTGAGGTGGGACAGACCTGTGCGTGTTCATCTTTCCCTGCCTTCCTTTTCCCCCAGCTTCTCACTTACTGCCCGACGGGGCATGAATGCCGTCGGGAATCAACATCCTAACTGGGATTATAATAGTCTCAAGCACATGCTCTGGCTGTGGTGTGAGTGTGTGTCTGTGTGTGTGTGTGTGTGTGTGTGTAGGCTCACTGTTTAGCTCAGAATTTGGCTAACATTTTCACAACACTGTCATAATACATCCCTCTGTCCATTCGTCAATGCCAGACTTTGTTTATCCTCAACACACACACACCTCGTAGGGTCCACAGATCCAGAACCCCAGGGCCCCTCTCTGCCAAATTGTGCTCCAGTCCGGACAAATAATAAGTGAACAGCTCAGGATGGTAAGTTCTGGTAGTCTATGGCCCAGTAGGTCTGTTCATTTGGACTCTCAGGCCTCGGCAAGCACCCTCTGATAGAAGATCAGGTCTCAGCATTCCAGCTTTTGATCTCTGCGATCATTCACATGCCCTGCATTCTGTATGGTAAGAGTTCTGGAAAAAGCACACACACACACATATAAAAACAGCTGACGTATTATCGGAGAACTCATTTTCTTCTGGCTTCCTGTTATGGAGAACATTCCTGTAAACATTCCCAGGCTGTGTCAGCCTTCAGCATTAATGGTGTTTCCTTGACTACACGACAGGCTCTTTGATCTTGGCCCGGAAAAGAAAGCCTGAGTAATAATAGTCACGCATTCACACCTCTGGGAGTAGGAGGGAAAGAAGGAGGGGGGAAAGGAGAGTAGGGGGAGAAATAAAAGTGTATTTGAGGACGGAGGGGCCAAAAGTTGGGATGAATAACACCTTTACACCCATCACACAACCAAAAGACCCACAGACAGACAGTCAGACATTCCTGCCTTGCACTTCCTTTCCACCCAGCGTGTCACTTCCTTTTCCAGCTGAGATAAACACAGACCGGTGGATGTCTGCATCCGCCCGGACTCACCTGAGACAGAGCCCATTAGAGATAACTCTGAAACACACACATACACGTGCAAACACACACATGCTCACGCAAGCGCACACACACGCGCGCATGCATGCAAACGCACACACACACAATCTCCCACAAACCCATACAGACACAACCCACACACATGCATATGCTATTGGAAACAGTTGTTATATGTTACTTTGGGGTTTCTCAACATGAGGCAACCCATAAGATGTGTTATATAGCTATTTAGATTCCAGAGTCAAACCACTGAGGATATATACATATCTCGGATGTCGGATCTTACTGACGGTTTTCAAATGTTGCTCGCACCAATATAAAGGAAATCAGAAAAGGAAAGACATTTGGGGTTTTTTGGAGGGTCAAACAAGTGTGTGTACATTTCTGTTGGAGCTTGTGGGTCTCCACTTTTCTGTGGAATGAACCAGGACTATGGATGCGAAGCTCTGGAGACACGCAAGCCGTGACTGTAATGCAAACCCAATTATACAACGAGGAGCCCTCCTCTGTCATTAGTGGTGAGTGCCCCAACAGCAGCAGTCACAGCTACTACGAAGGCACACATATTGCTTTATCCTCCTTAGGCCCAGCATTTCATTCATCCCAATCATGGTGGACATCGGTTTTGGGCTAGTAACTTAGCAACCATACTGCCCTTTCCTACCTCAGGAATAGACGTGCAATCGGTTGATATATTTGTTACAGAAACTTTAACGAATACGAAAACTATGACGTATTTTCCCCTTTCAAATATATATATTTGACATTACATTTATGGAATGTCAAATGTCAAATTAACCTTTTTTCTCTGGTAGCTGTATAAAGCTGCAAGTCTAGGTCCATCAGACCTCTTCACCATCATGGTTTTGGAAAAGCAATAATTGCCAACTTCCTGGATGTCAAAGTAGAATGTACGAGAGAAAAATATATAAAACAAACACAAAAGGAAACAAGAGATCTCCTAGGTACTCCCAAATAAAACAAAGCAGCGATGCCAAACTGACTTCAAGTAAGCACGTTACCGAGAGGTGGTTAAGTCGGGAAGAATTTTCTTAGATTGCGTCAAGGCTCGCTTGTTGGTTAATACAATGTGTCCGCAGTAGAGACAGGGAGTTGCTGGCTCATCCTGGTGTAAATGTTTTCACGGTGATACTCTGGGACAGCAAGGCTATACAGTACACCACCAGACATCAACAAGTTCCAGACATCAGGATCGTCATAAGGTCATAATAAGAATATGTTCGTTTAACAGGCGCCACTTATCTGAAGAGATGTATGTGGGTTTTTTGAACCTGCAACCACTTGGTTGACTGTCTAACGTTCAACCACTGACCTATCCCAGTCAGCCACCATCAACCAGCACTTCAGACCCAGAGGGAGAAGGGTGAGGTCAGGGATGATGAATCAGAGCTTTAAAACACTAGTTCTGTGAAGAGAGTGGGGTGAGTTGGCACGCTAACACTGTATTTAGAGTCTAGAATCTGAAACCTCTTCAGGATAACATCAGCGAGCTGATGTCAGAGGTGATGTTTTATCAGATCCTGAACACAAACCACAACTTTATTTCACACACACAGACTCTACTAGGTCAGAGGGTTGTCAGTTAGTGTGCAGTAGCAGATTTCTGATGCTGAGAAGGACGCTAAGACGGCTGGGTCAATGTTTTCCAGAAGTAAATCACCATCAGACCAACAAATAATAACACTTATTACACATACTGTAGCCTGACCTGTAGTAGCTTCTGGGAGGACCTTTTACCCTCCAACCATCACTCTGAACTTTCACCCCCGCAGATTGAAAGATGGCCGTTCTCGTGTCATGTTTCTCTAATGGCTCCTGTAAATCAGTTTGCATTCGGCTCAGTAACATCTGTTCTGTCAGATGGTTTTTTTCTGGGGGCTACTGAGCTGCATGTATCACCCCCTAAGGCAGGCTGTCATCACAGCTACTGTGCAATGGTGATGAGGCCCGTTGTGGAAGGGGTAAAGAGTTGGAGGGGCAGTTGGAGTGGCAGGATTGGGGGGTGGAGGAGAGGAGGAGTGGAGGGGTGGAGAGATGCAAAAGTGAAGGAGTGGAGAGGTGGAGGAGTGGTGGAGGGGTGGTATACAGTAGGATCAGGCAGGCTTCCTCTGAGGGCTAGCGCAAATCGCTCGAGGCAGTGTTGGGGATAATCATTTATGCTAGTGAAAACGTCTCTGAGAAAATACCTGACTCCAGACGGCCGGCGGACGGATGGGTTGGTGCCTGCTGAGTTGTCTTCATCTCACATACAGGAGTTCATGGAGGGCAGTGTCACACCAAGTGCTGTTTTCAAACTTAAACCCACACAACATCTGTCAATCTGTGTCAGCTGTTACACAACCTGACTAACTAGAACACAGGTCTGAGAACGTCCTGCTCTGAGCAGCGTTTGTTTACGCTGTATGTGAGCCACCTGAACAAAGGAGTGCTACACACACACACACAGCCTTCCCCCCCAACCCCTACCTGAACAGCTGGGGAACAATCTGAATTCCCAGAAAGCCATGAAAGGGAGCCATTCTGCTGCTTCTCAGTGGAGAAGCAGGGGGTCTCAAGTAGATGACCACAGTCTTCCAACCAGCCCCTGCCCCTTCTAACCCGTGGTAGTCACGCACAGCAGATGAGGTCCCCTAGACCAACGCCATAGGCAGCGTTCCAATCAGCTTTGTTAGTGCTGGGCCGCTGGGCCTAACTAGGGCAAGCCGTAGCAGCAGTTCCCATGCTAACCCAATCCTATAATAACATCAAACTGTGCCACAGCTGTTGTCAATGTATCATAATAACATTAGGGTAATGATAAACTCTGTTGAAATTTGTGTTGAGCACAACAGTGGTTAATGGATTACAACAACATGGACCGGTGTGTCTGGGTACAGCTCAGAGGTAGAGCAACAGGATTGTAGATATGAAGTGAGTGTCGGTAAGTATACCACCTCTCATCTGTGTGTAAAACCCAGCACAGTGTATGTGGGGGTCATGTGGGGACTGGTGTTAGGAAGGTTCAGGGGTACAGTGTGTGTGTGTGTGAAGCTTGTGCTTAGTATGAATGGTCGTTACGCGCCACTGGTGGAGGTATGTCAGGGGGGGCTGACTCCAAACAAACAAAGGAAAAGTCAACCTGGGGCAGAGCAAAAGTTTGAGTTCACAGAGCTCAGGTTTCCCCCGGGAGCAGAGAAGGTTCTGGCACTGTGAGACTCATCCCACCCCCTGCAGAGCACCACCCTTCCTGCCAAGGTAAATTCCTTGTCTGTGCAAACTTTCATGGCGAATAAATCCCTTTCTGATTCTGATTCTGATTCAAACAAGGCAGCCTGCGTACAAATCAGAGTTGGTGTGTTTGTATATGATAAATCATAAAACCAATTTCCTTTCTCAATAACAATCACTTACCAATTATTGAAAAAATACAAAATTGCTTCCCTATGTTGACTGACAGCTTCGGTAAAGAATGCTTGTGATAAAAACCCAGGATTATTATGATTTGGATCACATGGCATTCACTTCCAAACTTGTCCTCAACCGATGCATTGTGTGTGTTCATTAGTGCGTGTGTGTCCGTGCGGGGGTGGATTAATTATTAGTCTATTCACAGTTTCCACTTTAGTTATGACATCACGTCCTGTCAATGCATAAACGGCGATGGCCCACCTGCGGACTTAGTAATACTCCTGCAGGTGGTACATTTCTGGAGGTGTAATTTGATTTAAATTCTGCCCGAGGGGATGACTAAAGTTGTATTGTATTGCATAGTGAGAGGTGAGAGACAGGATGAAGGGGATTCCCAGAACCAGGAAAGGGGAAAGAACACCGTATAAAAGGTTGTCTCAGACTCGTAACGGGCACCTATGTTCAAGGACAAACTCAGACGGCAGACATTCCATAAATTCCTGCTCTCTTCCAGTAAGCAAGATGGTGGAGTGTTCAAACCAGTGTACGTTTTTTCCCCCCCTCTCACGTTCTGAACAACCTTCTCCGGTATCCCGGTGAAGCAGTTGTCTGGTATTTGTCTGTGCCGTTTGCTTTCATGTGCTGTTCTGTATGCAGATTGGTCCAGGAGGCTGGCACTGGGTACACCTGTGGACCAGATGCTCGCTGTCTCTCTCTCTCTCTGTCTCTCTCTGTCTCTGTGTCTCTCTGTCTCTGTCTCTCTCTGTCTCTGTCACTCTCTGTCTCTGTGTCTCTCTGTCTCTGTCACTCTCTGTCTCTGTGTCTCTCTGTCTCTCTGTCTCTGTCTCTCTCTGTCTCTGTCTCTCTCTGTCTCTCTCTGTCTCTCTCTGTCACTTTCTTCCTTGCGATTTCACTCTCGGTCTCTCTCTCCATGTCTCTCTCTCCATGACTCTCTTTCTCCGTATTTTCTTTCACGTCTTAATGATTGTCTTAAATCACTTCCTATACGAGCTCCAAAAACAATTTGCGTGTACTGTTAGACAAATATTAGCTTTGCATTGTGCTGTGTTTTACACATACACACACACACACACACACACACACACACACACACACACACTCATATCACAAACACCCCACCCCACAGCTGTGTCTGAGAGCTCCCATTGTGCCATGTCTGTACATCTCTGTGGTTCCTTGTTTCACAACTACAGGAAGACTAAAGCCACCTCAACGCCCAACTTTGTATTTAAACAGGTATGATGATGCTGCTTCTCCAGTGTTTGAGTCAGTTTTTGAAAACAAAGAGCAAACATATCCCCCTCCTCCCCACCTGTGACCCCCTGTCATCATTTCATCCCCTATCTTGAGCGATATACTTCCCCCCCACCCCCTTTTCTCGTGGTACCCCTGCTTTTGCTTTTGACACCACTCCAGTTTGGAGACTCCAGTGTTATTTGATGGAAGCACACAGTTCACTCTGCCCTCTGTTCTGGATTTAGTTTTGAAAGAAAAAAATGTATTTAACGGACCCTGACAAACGCTCTTCATACCTGCTGTACTTATCCACCTTGAGGTTTAATGGTAGGTTGGGGGTGAAATAGGCTTAACGGCGTATAATACGGCCAACAGGCAAAGTGCTAAATCACCTGGGTTCAAAAGCTTAACACGAAAATCCTTCTTCTACTGTACTCAACAAGCTCCCTTGACGTATCCCCCCACCCCCACCCCCCCCACCCCCCCCACCCCCGGGGGGCACTGCTGCAGTTTAGCGTGAGTGACATTTCCAGCTTATATCGTTAATCAGACTCATACCTGCACTTTCTCCGCCTCTCTTTCCTCCCCCCCCCCCCCCCTCCTGCTCCGGGTCAACCCCTGCCCCTCGTTGCTCGTTTAACTGTGAAGTCCCGTTTGAAACGTGGCTGCTGGTGGTATTTGTTTTCGGGCTGCCATGTCGACCCCAGAGGCTGGCGTGTTTAACGAGGCCAGCGTTAGGGACTGCCGGTATCAGACTGGAGCTGAACGCCAGGCAGCAGGCTAACGCTCCGCCAACTGCCTCCTCATGAGCGCTAGCGGTAAAAGTGTGTTATGGGTACCTCTGGCACGTGCTGACCTGAGTGATGTGGCCTGGACTGAACACAAAACCCTCACTGAGGCTGCAACTGAGGCCGCAACTGACGCCGTAACTGAGGCCGCAACTGAGTATCCCTGAAACGAACAGTATAATCATCGTAACCTCAACAAACGTTACTATCACAAACAGATGTTGCAGACAGCGGGCAGAGGGTTAGCAGGTCCTCACTGTGTCCAACCTTCCTTGTTATCTCAACAAGGTCACGCCATTCCAACTATTGTTTCACCATGCTAGATTAGGGTTTATTTGTTTTTTCATCTCCATGGTGAGTCAAGAATCACATAGATTAAAACAAATCAAACCGAACTGAAGTTAGGAATGGTTTAACTCTTGCTGTCAGCAGACCCGTCATATTTAACATCAGGGATAACTCTGTGTTTAATTCTGCACATCATTCTTTTTTAATAAATCATACATATTATGAGACAAATATCTCCAACAGGCATTATGCAGCATTAAAAACAAAAAAACAAGTGGTGTTAAATGACCAGAGCCATGTTACCCTTTAATCAATGAAATGTTATTCAGAAACGAATATGACTTAACCCTGTTGTTTGATTTTAGGTACATAGTTGCATGCCCACGTTCACCATCTATGAAGTCATTAGTTCTGTGGATGTTCCAAAAACAAACTCTCATACTGATATTCTCCTTGCATTCCAATTGGTCCAAACCCTGAAAGTGGAACAACTATACTTTACCATATCACCATGAACAGTTCCCAAGCTTTTGGGTTTTAGTTTTTTTTTGCCAGCAGTTTTATCCATGACATTCCAAATAGAATTTCACATTCAGTTCCCAAACGGGAGGATCTGTCACTGTGACTGTGGGAGCCTTTGTGTCACTATTTTAGGAAGCACTTGACAGAGTATTCAAGATCGCAAAGAGAACCTTATTACAATTTACAGCTGGACTGTTGCTAAAATAATTGCATTCCGTTCTAAAGAAGCCTGACAAAAAACCCACAGGGAACCGGGCAGAAACAAATTCAAGTGGACCCAGTGTCACACTCGTGGATCAAAGCAGAGGACTTGACTGCTATTGTGCCGTAAATCCTGTTGATATCCACACAAACATGACCCCTGTGACCTCTTCTGAGAACAAGGCCAGCCGTAAACCTGCTCTGAGACAGGAGACATTTCCATTCAGAATTCTGCTGCTCCTGAGACCAGGCTGTGTCTCCATAAAAGACTGATTATTTTGCATCCATCTCCACGGGACAGTGAAGTTGATTGGGCGCCAAGTGGGTTCCGGAGAATGAGTATTGGGTTGCCACGGCAACGGTCACTCAGCAGTTTATTCCCAAACAGACAATAGAGTTATGTAAACTGGACGTTAGCTAACCGTTTTCCTGCCAGAAACCAGAGGATTCAACAGTTTTGAACCTTTTTCAAAACGTCGTTATTAGCTGACCTACGTTCCACATTATCTTATGGTCTGATTATTTGAGTTGTGTAACAGCTCAGTTAAACTCTACAGTTCCTGTATTCGTTTTTTCTGCACATTTCAGTAAGCAAAGACTGAATTGAATTGAATGAGCAGTTGATCTGAGCTCTGTGGTGAAGCCACGACTAACTGATGCATAAAGCCATCATTAAGCCCAGTCAGGGTTTTATGGAGGCCAAACCTCTGTAACTACAGATCTACGACAGTGTTCCTCAATATCCCCTCTGACACACACAATGACTCAATCTACTGCGACCTCTGTTTCCCAGTCAGAGGCCCTATTTTTAGCATTGAGAGGAGATAATGTTTTGACAGTGTGTGCTGTCCTGCAGTCGGGTGATAGGAGGCCACAAGATAGACCTGTCCAGGGCTGCTCCCAGCCTGGTAGACACAACAGCAGAAGGCTGCTGAAAGGGAAATGGAAATTCCTCAGTCAAGAACTAAAAAGAAACATGCACGTCCATGTTTTCCAGACAGGATCGTTTGGGTATCAGTCCTGCTTCTGAACTAGACACCGTAGATTATTTTCTGATGTTTTATCCATGTCGAGTACCACATAAAAAAACCTGGAGAGTTTACAGATGACCTCAAATGCCAGATACTGCTAAACACAGTGTAAACCTCCACCACCAGCCTCCGGTGCGTCTGGGCGGTTGGAACATGGAAGGCCGCCAAGTCCTGCTGCCTCTCTCCTGAATTGCACACAGCAGATATAGGAGGTTGTGTTCTTTGTTGGGGAAAATGATTACAGCCGTAAAAGCGACTCTCATTAATTAGGGTTTTACACTCCGGGATCAGACACATCCCATTGAGTGGTCTCCAAGAGCACATCCCAGAAAGGTTAGTGATGCCCAGAGGAAGGCTAGTGGGGCGGCAGCGCCAGGAACGAGGTCTGAACTTGTGAATTTTACCTTTTCTCCATCTAGAGATGTTATACTTTGTCTCCTGAGAGGGGAATATACTGGAAGCCATTACCCACTTGAACTAAAGCAGATGCTTCAATGCTTTGTTTTTTGACCCTAGTTTTACTGAACTCGTGTACAGTGAGCGCCTAACCCATGCAATGAGTGAGCACATACAGATAGGCCACCGATTAATTACACTTGATAAATATTGGTCAAGGCCATCTGTTCCTACTTACAGCATGTAGGTTTTTGGTCACACAGGGTGTAACGTACAATACATGAAGCTGCTTTAATGAGACATTGAGATGTCTCTCTCAAAGTCCTCAAGCCACACAGTTTTATTTTTTTTGCAAACTGGAACAATTAAAGGGTTTCATTACAACATAATTTGCTTTCTCTATGCTCACATTCAAAGTCATTTTAGTGCCACCCCACCCAACAATGCTAACTAATGATTTCCTTCGGGAATGCAACAATGCAATCACGCAGAGAGAGAGAGAGAGAGAGAGAGAGAGAGAGAGAGAGAGAGAGAGTGAGAGAGAGAGAGAGAGAGAGAGAGAGAGAGAGAGAGAGAGAGAGAGAGAGAGAGAGAGGGGGGGGGGGGGGGGGGGGGGCAGAGAGACACAGAGGCAGAAAGAGAGAGACCTCACTAGTAAACAGTTTTCATATGGAAAATCACACAAAACTGACTTTGTCGTGCAGTTGATGGGGTGTAGAACATAAACATGTTTCCAATTAAAATAAATGCAAAGAGGGCTTTCATATTTACAGTATGCAAGCCGTAAAACTCGACATAAAACATAAATGGCATGTACAGACACATCTCCAACTACTGCACAATACTCAAAGAAATGTATTTGATTAACTTATGATTGCAGTAAGAGAGTAGAAGCAGGATTTCAACCAAGACACTGTAAGGATACAAATACAACCTTCTTCCCATTCTGGTGTATTTATCTCTTGCTTCATTGACGATTATGGCTCTAAAAGCCAATCCTGGGCCTACCCTGACTTTAGAGGTCAGCCTGTCCCAGTGACCTGGTGACACCCCCAAAGTGAGACTCCAGTTTGACTGAACCGTATCTGGAAGAGTGGGAGGGTCAGGGTGATATGTGACTCAGTGTAAAGTTATTTGTCCCTTTCTTGAAAGGTCAGAGGTCATGAAAGGAATATTTGACTCAAGGACTGATTTATTGCACTGCACTTGAATCTGACTAAACTACATGAACATTTATTTTAATACTTGTACCTGGAATGTTACCTGTCAATTCTGGTAAAACTGTACTGCGAAGCAGGTATGAGCATCAGTTAAATAAATAGTGAACTGTAAAAGACAACGTCTGAAGATATCAAAGTTGTTCTTCTTCGATTAAAATGTTTGGGAAATTCCTCAAAACTATAAACACCTCAAGAATGCGTCTCTCTTACAGTGAAAACATAAATCCCTGTCACAAGTCAGTGTTTTGCCTGGGTGGATCTGTGATTGACAGGTACATCAGAAAGCCCCACCAGCCCACAGGCTCTTGAGCACATCAAAGTGAAGACCAACTGACGTTTCACAACTCAAACTGCAGCCAGCTCAGAAACATCACACACACCAGACATTGTGAACTGTTTGTCTGCTTACCTGCCAGCCCGCTTGACTGATTACCTGCCTGTCTATCTCTCTGGACTGTGCAGCATGTGGGTCCATAACTTCTTGGCTGCATGCCAGTCTGAGGATCTTCCTGTAGGAATATACTGTAAATAGATCAACCGTTTCATACAAAATAACTGATGCTTTAGACAGAGAGAGTTGTTAGAATTGACCATTTATTCATTAGTACTGTACTTTTGTACATTTTGCATATTTTTTCAAATATATCCTGTATTGTGCTAATCCAAATAGAGTGTATTAATTGATTAATTGATTGATTGATTGATTGACTGAGGGATGGGTGTAGCTCACCAGCTCAGCATTTGACTGCAGATCACAAGGTCTCAGGTTCAGGTTGCCTTGTACATGACTTTAGGTGAACATGTCTGCTGAGTGAAGTCTTTAGGGATACCCATATCCATGTCTCCGTCTCTTCACCGGCTTCTTCTGTGAGATTACACAGGGCGGCTGTTATTTTTGGCTGTGGCGAGTTTCACAGGAAACACTCAAGATGCTCCATGTGTTTATGTATCAGGCAAGAAACGTCATCTTCCGCCAATAACAAAGGACTAGATCGTTTTCTGTGGTTTATGTTCATGTTCAACCACCACCACAAAACAGATTGCGGCATTGAGTTCTAGGGTCAAATTCAACAGCCTCTCAGAGAAGGGAATGTTCTGCGGACGTCCTCGCCGTGTGAGCCTATCTCCCTCGCTTGTGTTTATCCTCCTCTACAAGCTCTCTGCATCGTCCCCAAGGACACTCACCCGCCACTGTTTCAGGCTGTGTCCAGGCTGCATCCTAGCAACCAAGTCAACACTCCGGTAGACAACAAGGTGGTTTGTGCCTGCCTAAGTCAGCCAGAGAACAACATGAGCCACTTTGAGCATCAGCACTCCCATTTTTGTCTTGCAGAATCAGGTTTTGGTTGTTGGATGATTTTGATCTCATTAGTAACTCATTTGGACTAATGGGCGCAGTTTACAAACATGGGCCTTCAAGGTTTTTAGATGTAGGAATGGGGAGGAAGGGGCGGGATGTGGGGGAGAAAGGGGTGGGGTGTGGGCGGTTACTGTAGCAAAGAGAGTTGTTTTGGCCTCTCACTGTTCCTTGGGTTGCTAACTGGTCCAAACAAGGGATTCAAACCTTGTTAAAACCCCTAACAAAAGAAGTCCTGATAAAAACCACACAGTCTCCAAATCAACTCCAGAAATGTCATTTTACATTCAGCACGAAACTAACTTCTGGGATGAAAAGAAACTAAACGATTGCTCCCTGGTTCGGCCATAAAACCCTGTGACTTTATGGAGCCCAGTGTTCACTCTGGAAGTCATGGAATGTTATGATTCCAAAAACTGACTCATGGACCGGAGGGGGGGCTTTCCCCTCCCCTTTGCCGAACGCTGCAGTGACGTCTGTCCATTTCCATTCACAGATGAACAGCAGAGCCCCCACAGTCCCAGTACCCCACAGTCCCAGTGCCCCACAGTCCCAGTACCCCAGAGCCCCAGTACCTCACAGTCCCAGTACCCCAGAGCCCCAGTACCCCACATCCCCAGTACCCCACATCCCCAGTACCCCACATCCCCAATACCCCACATCCCCAGTACCCCACAGCCCCAGTGCCCCACAGCCCCAGTGCCCCACAGTCCCAGTGCCCCACAGTCCCAGTACCCCACAGCCCCAGTACCTCACAGTCCCAGTACCCCACAGCCCCAGTACCCCACAGCCCCAGTACCCCACAGCCCCAGTACCCCACAGCCCCAGTACCAGTACCCCACAGTCCCAGTACCTCACAGCCCCAGTACCTCACAGCCCCAGTGCCCCACAGCCCCAGTACCAGTCACAATACAGCAATGTAGGAGTTTGAGAAGCATCCCAGTAGACAGTCTATGATACAGACAGCCTGGTGGTAGTCCTGAGTTGTATTGCCGTTTGGGCAGTCTAACTCTAAACTTAACCCTAACTTTATAGCAACCGTGTTTTTATGCAAAATGTTACACTAACTGTAACCCTAACCCTAATATTTGATGTCCAGATAGTACTCAAAAGATAATAAAACGCCTTGAGCTTTAACGGCATGTCTTTTGTGAAGCAATGTCCAATGTACAAAAACGTATAACTATTGTCAAGTCTGTGTACATGATCCTCCACTTGAATACAAACAGTCCAAACATTTCCAAGCCCAGCCATAACGTGAAGTAACACGAAAATCAGGGTGTACAGCACATTATTCATACAGCCCATTACAGCCCACCTCACAATGTACAGGTGGACTGAAAGGGAGACAGACCTCCAGGGACTTAATCATGGGTTAAATACCCACTGAAAGACACCACAGGGGGGTGAAGGCCATGTGAAGCTCTGCTGGAATAGCCTCAGGTTGTAAACCATCCAGGTAGAAAGCAGACACAAGACTAGTGTGTTCATAGACACCTCTATATGCAAATCTCAGGTTCTGATTGAGTCACTGTTGCCGTCACCGAAAACGATAACGTTTGATTAAAACAATGTGAGGAGTGATCTGAAAAGTGATGTGCATTCGTGTGTGTGTGCGTATGTATGAGAGAGTGTGAGTGTGAGTGTCATAAACAACACCTGGAGGGTGAGTGCAAACATGCCTGCATGTGCGAGAAGTTCTCTCTGTCTGCATGTGATTACATGTGTACTGGGGCAGTCCACGCCTAGTCCCAGTTGTACAGACCGCCTGTATGGGGCATATCAGTGGGATTGTGTGTCTGGATCTGGCTCCTGGTTGGACTGTTAGTGACTGAGCAGGTCTGGACTATGCAAACCTGCACAGGTATTCACACCTGCCCTTGTCCTTCTCCACCAACCCACACAAAGACAAACACATGCACTCTCGCTCTCTGTCTCAGAGCCACATACACTGGAGCACACACACTTCTCTCTATCTCTCCCTCTTTCTAATATTTATCTGCCTCTCTTTTCAAACTCGCTCTCTCTCTCTCTTTCTATCTCCAGAACCATGTAAAACCCGGTGGGACCTTATTGTCTGGGGGCAACAGGAGTATTGACACCAGAACATCTAGCCTCGGGAGGATCACAACAGCGGGGAACCCCTCAAATCACGTGTCCCCTCTCGTAAACAAAGCCATCTCTCTTCCCTGGCTTCGTCTCCAACTGCGCGGTAGGAAAGAGTGATGCGCCAGGCAGGCTCTCATCCCGACAGGTCTTCTCACAAAGTCCATCAGAATCCATTAAAGGAAAACAAACCTGTGATAACAGCTCAACACAAGGGCTGGTATTGTGGGATCTCCGTTGCGTTGAGTGAGAGAAGGGGCCATCAGTGTGATTTCTGTCTGTCCTGGTGGCGCAGTGGCGGGGCGGCGTGAGCAAGTCTCCTGGGATGTTTATCTATGGCTCGGAGTCATGCAGGGAATGTGGGCAGGGCAGGTGACCTCTCTATATCTCCAAATACGGTCGTCCAAGCAGTATTTATTGCATCTGTAGGCTGGGTCGCTGTCGTTTGTGTGTGTTTGGTAAAGGAATGCGTGATGCTGTAGGGAATGGCCAATGTTTGGTAGAATTCACACAATATAGGATAGAGAATGGAGGATGTAGAAGCAGTTTTTGGACGTGTGTGTGTGTGTGTGTGAGGAGGGGAGCAGGGTTATCTTTAGAAACAGGAAACAGTGAAACAACCCAGAGCGAGAACAGTCAGGCTCATGTAGAGATATGAACAAACACCAAAAATAGTTACCTTCATAACAGTCATCTCTTTAGACTCTACATTAACCAAATATGGACCAAAGGTTCCATCAGTCTAAATGGAATGGGCAGTTTCACTCCTAGAAGCAATTACCTGATGACTCACAATAGCCACAGGCTTCTCCATTCGCTGCTGCCTGGAATGTCAATTACACTGTCCGTGAAACCCGGTGAGAACCCTGTGGAAATAAGCTGATGACCTTCTAATACTCTTTGAGTTTGTGAGAACAAGCTTAAACACTATTTAAATCAACACTTCACTGAGTTTTTTTATAGTATATGTGGGTGGACTTGAGGGAGTGAGAGAGAGAGCAAGAAAGAGAGAGAGTAACCAGGCAGTATATTTTGGCTTCTGCCTCAGTCTGTTATGTGTGACAGACTGAGGAGTGTCTGTGTGTGTGTGTGTGTGTGTGTGTGTGTGTGTGTGTGTGTGTGTGTGTGTGTGTGTGTGTGTGTGTGTGTGTGTGTGTGTGATATTTGCCTGCTAAGAGTGCGATGCAGGGGTTCAAATCTGGCGAGTCTAAGTGTGACCTTAGGGTGAGTCTCACCCATCTGGGCTGATCATCAACAATAACATACACACTTTCCACACTCCTCTCCACAATATTAATAATGCCAAGAGGGTTTTGTATCTTCACCATCATTCACCATGGAAAGCATGCAGTGGAACTGCTTTCCGACACCATACAAAATGTGAAAATATGTGAAATCATGTGTTCACAAATGAGTAGGTTTTTGTATCCATGACCAGCTCCAAATGAGTACGGTCTCATCCAGAGCCCGTTCTCCTCCCCCTGTTGTGTTCTCCTCTGAGCTATCAGAGGAGTACCTTCTGTGTGTTTGACCTGACAGAGATCTGGCGCTCTGCTGGGTGAGTCAGCACAGTGAGCTTGGTGTTCCAGCCCATTAGCCCACACCTATGGCCAGTCACACAGAGACAGGGAAGGGCCTCTCTCTGGTCCACAGCAAGCCACAGGCATGCTCTGGCTCCTGCTCTCAGTGGCTGAGGGGAATTCCAACACACATTCGCATGCATGGATACACACAAACACACACACACACAATCCAGCTTTGGTTTGTGATTTTGCCTGTGATTCACCTCCTTTGGGCCATCTCTGTGACTCGATATTAAAGCACATTTAGAGGAGAGGATGTGTGATAAATAGACAGAGGAGATGAGAGGAGCTGACTGTGTAGAGGTGTGCCTAATTGAACCACCTGCAGGGTAAGGAGCAGTGAGTTAGCAGAGGGCTGGGTTGGGACCTGTTGTGACACTGACACCTCACATCAGAAGAGAACGGAACAGGGGGCGGGCCAGCTGAAATCACCCGTCATAAAGCATTGCTTATTGATTTCCGGTACATGGACAGACGGGGAGCAGAATGTGCTTGAAACTGCTGTACAGTTCATGGGCAGGGCATTAAAATACCATGCTTATTGAGTCCTTCTGGGATTACAAGTGTGCAAAGGAAGGAAGTTATGAGAAATGTGTTAAAGAGTGTGTGTCCTTGTGCATGTATCTGTGTGTGTCTGATCCTATTATTTATGGTTTCATTTGCCAAGTGTAAGCAGTAGATTAATGACTGGAATGCAAACCAATTCCTCTGAGATCCACACAGCCCAGTGGCTGAATGTAACCGTCAACACTGGAACAAATACATGCTGCTATTTCACATGTGTGGTCCAACCATGCATGCGTCAGCAATCCAATATATGGCTGCCAATGGTAGCACTTAGCAACAGTCAGTTATGCTGTGTGACAGAGGCGGCTAGGAGAAAGGTTTCTGGCCTTGTTGGGCAGAGGTACAATAGCTGTGTGTCTGGGGGTCAAGGTAGGTAAACACGCAAACCTACGCACGCATGGACACAGGATTGATGGACTCGGCTTGTGACGCACTTAAGAACAATCCTGTTGCAGGAAACAGCTGAGACGTCAAGGGGCTAAGGTGGCCAGGAGACCACGCCAAAGGATCTCAGGATACTCAAGCTGCTTTCTCTGACTGTGTGTGTGTGTGTGTGTGTGTGTGTGTGTGTGTGTGTGTGTGTTTGCATGGGTGTGTGTTTGTGTCTGAGCCAAAGGCAAGATCCATATCCAGTTACTTATTCCTATGGACGTTTTTGCTTGGCAACTAGTCGTTCACACTACCTGCATATCAATCTGATCAGGTAACCACCTGTGACAAAGCTTTCCTTGCTGGAGGTGGGACACAC
Source organism: Hypomesus transpacificus (assembly GCF_021917145.1). Taxonomy (NCBI): domain Eukaryota; kingdom Metazoa; phylum Chordata; class Actinopteri; order Osmeriformes; family Osmeridae; genus Hypomesus; species Hypomesus transpacificus. The sequence continues at coordinate 8,661,354 of NC_061065.1, read as the reverse complement.
AATATCATCCATACACCGCCCTGTCACCGCTTTCAGAGTGAACACAGACCAGCTGACGTACGGAAGGGATTGTGATGTGAGACAGGCATCAAGAGAGCCACCTAACCCCTGACCCCAGGACCCCTCTGGCTGCAGGAGGACACCCAGTTGCCCACCTCACCTGTCAACCACACACACACACACAAGGCCTCTGAAAGCAATACCTCAATGCAGATTAAAAGGAATGAGAATGTTTGCGTGAAACCAGTGAAAATATGTAATCATTTGTGGGTCTGGAGACAAAGACCACCTTGTCGGGGTTGCGTAGGTCCCATATATATGATTATTTCCTTGATCTAGCCACCTACCATTTACCTCAACCACATCCTCCAAGTCTCCTAGGACCTAGGTAGTCAAAACATGGTCCGTTTGAAGAAAGCCGGGAAGGAAACCGGGAGGTTGCCTAGTACTGAATCTCTATCTAGCTCACTTTGTTTTAAAGATTTTTCCCTGCTGCAGAGACGAAAGATACATCTGATCCCAGGGAAGGGACACATGCAGGACAGATTCTGTTAAAGACATCTCTGTAGCACAACTCTGCATCTCCAGATGAGCATGAGAATAATCGCACTGGAGATATATTAAGAAGCGGATGAAAAGCCAGCCGCATTCACAACCGAGCTGGATGGTGGCTGAAAACCCTACTCCAGAAGGGCTCAGGGGAGCTGTTAACTGCAGGGGATGAGAGATGAGGGAGGAAAGGAAAGCCTTCTAGAGAGTTCCAGGTACCTCTGGAACTCTGGCCCCTCAGGGCTCTGAAAGCTGAACTTGATCCCTGAGTTCACCTCACAGTGAAAGGTCATATTTTTATTATACCTCAAGTTCACAGTGTACAACCTATATTTGTCTCAGGCAATTAGTAATCTTTATTGATATGTCATTATTATTTATTATGAACCATCTGCTTCCAAAGAAAAAAATTTAGTTGACATAAAGACTGATTTGGCTTTGTTTTTTATATGGACTGGAGAGGATATCACATGAAAATTATACCCCGCTACGATCCTCACAAACATGTTAGTTGGAGAATATCTAAGTGCGAAGACTTCATATCGAAAATCCAGGTGTGTACAGTGATACTCTGTCCTCAGCGCAGCTCTAGTGAACTCATAACGGCTCCTAGCGGACATACTGGTTATGGCACGTAGATAACAAAATGCTCGGCGTGGCCAGAGCATCTTTCCAAGGGATAAAGCGATAAAGCAATGAGGACTTGAATATGAGAAACTGTAAAAGGTCAAATCTATGGGATTAAATTTCTGCTAATATATATATTTCTTTTTACAAAATACTTGTTTCATAGTACTAATAAACAGACACAGTGCTAATGTCTAAATCATTGTGACTGAAAGAAAACTTTTATCGATAGAACAAAGTCAGATATTAAGCTATCCAACACGATGAAATGGCATTAACGAGATGGAAATATTGGGTCAAACCGCTACTGGACTGGTAAGAATAGCAAAGACCGGAAGCTAAATCTATCAAATGATAGATACAGAAACGGAATTTCAGCCTCTGGAATGTGGTGCTTTTTGTATTCTCTGTCCTCTTGTGTGCTTGTGTCTCGCGCTCCACTCTGCGAGGTAAGAGGATAAGCTCGTCCCTTTTTTCTTCTGGGCTCCGATTGGACCAGACGCGCTCTGAGGAATGTCATGAAACTATTTAAATAGCACTTTGTCCCCTCGGCTTAAAGTTAGTTTTTTAGACTCCCCGATACCGGAGAAGAATTACCATTAAAAGTCACTCTGCAGAAAACGTTTTGTCGTTCATATCGGGACACTCGAATAAAAATAAAATAAAAATTCAAACTTGAGGATTATTGTTTCCATTGGACTTCCATTTCAATTTGGATTTTAATATTTCTCTCTTCCGATTGAATTGAACAGGTGGGTGAATTACATTTTGATTTACTTTATGTGCATTATGTCCTTAACATCATTGATGGAAATGATACTGCATTTATAAACCCAAAGACATTATTATAGGATCAAATCTTAATGGTTAATCCTGCAATTTTGATACATTAATTGTTTCATCATTTCTGTAGGCATAAAGTTAGTGTCATCATGAAGTTGACAGGAATATTTTTACTCTTGATGCTCTGGAACTGCGAGAGCGCACGAGTTGCAGGTGAGAGATGGCGTTGGTCATACTTCAATTTGAACTTGAATCGTGTGTGAATTAAGTCTTAAATAGGCTACATTTTAAACATGAACAACTGAAATTGCATACTAATTAATCGTTGTTGTTAAACATTTTTTTAAAGATTGATATTGCTTTGATATTTCACGTTCTAATTTACATCAAAAATTACCAAATCAGACAAAGACTCATTGAGCGTAATCATTCCCACTGCAGAGAGTCGGGACGATAACAGTGTGTACGACCTGTTTGAACTGGTCCAAGTCCCCAAGAAAAACCATGGGGTCACCCTCGTGAAGGGCGACGATCCATACAGCCCCGCCTACAAGATCCTCAACCCAGACCTGATCCCCCCGGTACCCGAGAACTCCTTCAGGGACCTCATCGATTCCATCCATGAGGAGAGGGGGTTCCTCTTGCTGCTGAACTTCAAGCAGTTCAAGAGGACAAGAGGAAGCCTCCTTACCGTGGAGAAGCTGGACGGTTCCGGACCCGTTTTCGAGATTATTTCCAACGGGAAGGCTAACACTTTGGATGTGGTTTTCTCCACCGAGAACAAGCAGCAGGTGGTTTCCATTGAGGACGTGGACTTGGCGACGGGGCACTGGAAGAACATCACTCTGTTCGTGCAAGAGGACCGGGCGCAGCTCTACGTTGGGTGCGATGAGGTCAACACTGCCGAGCTAGACGCTCCGGTCCAGAGCATCCTCACTCATGAGATATCCACCAGCGCGCGCCTCCGCATTGGCAAGGGAGCGGTGAAGGACCGATTTATGGTGAGATAATGGTGGTGGATTTGTGACGCATGGATTATTGATTAAATCGGAAATGTATGATTTAAGTATTTTCTGGAGCGTTTTACAGTGAAGCATTTTATGAAAACTGTAAAAGGGCCTTAACCAAATGTGTTTTAATTACAATGTTTGTAATAATACATTTTGTTTCATTAATTCTTAAAGGGAGTGCTTCAAAACGTACGCTTTGTGTTTGGAACGACCCTTGATGCCATTCTGCGCAACAAAGGATGCCAAAACTGTAAGTAATTATCATCAAACGCATGGCTATTTATGTACCACTGCTGTTACCCAGTATGCTTTGACAAAAGAATGTGCATGCCATTTAAAGCGTTTAAGTGCCAGAGATCTGTCATGGGAAGTTGTTTACTGTTTCAAATCAGTGTAGCCTGGCTTAACTAAAATTTTACAAACCCTCCAGGGAGAGTATGTTCCTTAGAGCAGGGTACAATGACTCATTAACCTCACAAAGATAGTATCAGACTAGATAACTATGAAAATAATTATCTGTTCTCCAGTGTAGGCCAAATCATAGTATGTCACAAATGACAAATGAGGCATGTGTCTCTTGTGGTTTGGGAACTCCACCCATTATACAGTCTGCAGAACTCTAAAGTGAGTATGTGTGTGTGTGTGTGCTTTACCTCCTTCAGCAATCATGACTGATACCATCACTTTGGACAACCCCATCAATGGATCCAGCCCCGCTATTAGAACCGATTACACAGGCCACAAAACCAAAGGTAAACAAGTTAACTAGTCTCCAGAGTACTAGACTTTTCACTTGTACTTATTCTACCTTGGAAAATACATAGTTGGTGTGGAGCATTTCAAGGATATCCAACTTTGTTTTTGGTTCCTTATCCATGGAGTGCTTTTTGTTCAGACCTGCAGATGATCTGTGGTTTCTCCTGTGAGGACCTGGCCAGCATGTTCAAGGAGCTAAGGGGCCTGGGGGTGGTGGTAAAGGAGCTCTCTAACGAACTGCGCAAAGTGGTGAGTCAGGACACTATGATCACCCTGTTGATCTGTGAGCAAAACATCTGTCAGTGTCTATCTCTCTCATATCTCTCTGCTTCTCTTTCTCCTTGTTTCTCTACCTCTTTCCCTCACTGCCTCTCTCTTTGTCTCTGCTGTTCTTCCTCTCTAACTCTCTTTGTCTGTCCTTCCTTAATATAGTCTCTGTTGTGGTTACTAGCACCTACCGTGGTTTATCCACCAGACTGCATGTTAGTTTAATAATTTACAAATGTGCTTCATCTTCACATGAGTATCTACACTCTTAATTAATCTGCCAGTCTGGGGCAAGGGAAACTAGAGCACTTACATTTAGTCATTTTAGCAGATGCTCTTATCCAGAGTGACTTACAATAAGTACAGGGACATTCCCCTGAGGAAAGTAGGGTGAAGTGCCTTGCCCAAGGACAAGGCACTTCCGGGAAATCGAACCGGCAAACTTCTGATTACTAGCCCGATTCCCTAACCACTCAGCCACCTGAGCACTTCAAGCTGTGAAGACCTGTGTCCAAAGTGAGAGGGATCTTCCTGGTACTAACTGATGTCTGTCTGCTTCCTGTTTCCTGCTTCCTGCTGCCTGTCCTCCAGACGGATGAGAACAAGCTGCTGATGAACCGTGTCGGCATCCACATTGGCGTCTGTCTGCACAATGGCATCGTCCACAAGAACAAGGATGAGTGGACCGTCGATGACTGCACGGAGTGCACTTGTCAGGTGAGCAAAATGTGTGTGTCTGTTTGTGTGTGTGACTGTGTGTTTGCCTGTGTGTGTGTGCGCGCCGCTTTGTATGCAGTCAAACAGACACACACAATCATTGCTCCTCAGCATGTTTCCAGCTTTGTCATCTACCCAGTAATTGGTAGGAGTCCAGACTGGCAGCGGGCCAGGACAGAGCCACGTGAAGGGTCTGTGACCCACTCCATTGTGAGGGCTTCAACAGAAACTTGAATGCGACAAGACTACTCCTGCCCTCTCAACAACACCTCGTCTCTAATTAAGAAAATGGCTGTAGTCTAGACAAGCGGCTGGGTTACAGACAAAAACACGCTCCTTCTAACAACAACTCTTCTTATGTTCTGCGTTAGATTTGAGACGTTAACATTTCCAGAGGGAAATAAACAGTTTTTGATCCCACGTCTGTCGTTAGTCCGTCTCCCATTCTCTCCATCTGTTTCCGTATCTCCATCCCCTTCCATTCTCCCATCTCTCCATCCACTCCTGTTGTGCTTACCTGTCCAGCCCTGTTGGCACACCAGCCTGTTTTGTTTAGGACTCAGTCCAACTCAGTATCACCTGCTCTCCATTATGAGGACGTTGGACTAGTTCCCGTCCTACCCTGACCCAATGGGCACACGACCAAAGACCCTCCTCCCAGTGCTGTTCCACTGCACCTGCATGCCTCTGCTAACAGGAGGTCACTCAAGCACCGCTCTCACAACATGGTTTGCTCTTTCTTCGTAGAACTCCGCCACGGTGTGCCGCAAGATCTCCTGCCCTCTGATCCCCTGTGCCAACGCCACCGTGCCCGATGGGGAGTGCTGCCCTCGCTGTGGAACACGTGAGTTCCCGATTCCGTCCGCCAACTCCGACTGAAGTGTTTCTAATGTAGTGCATGTACTTCCCACACTCTCGCTCCTACTTATCCTCCGTTTGCTCCTTTTGTTTGTCCCTTTAAATGAAAAGCATCTGCTGAAGAATAACACGTGAAATGTGAATAGTATTCATCCAGTACGGCATTCAACACTCATGCAGTTACATGCCAGCACACACAAAGGTGCTTTATTTCAGTCAGGATGTACTGTAGTGAATGGCCTTGGTTAAACCATCAGAATGTGTGTATTGTCCTGAAACAGATTGCTCCTTTAAAACAACTCGGCCTTACTCTGAGAGCTATTTTAATGTTACTGACCAAATTAATAAAGAGAAACACCACAGGTATTTTCAGGACGAGAGGGTTTCTATTCAAGAAAACCTTGTTCATTTTAAAGATGATTTAAATCTGCAATAGCATCCCGGTCAATGAAAAGCTCTTATGTGTGTTTGAACATTGGCTCATTGTACCCACAAAACATCTTTGAATCTTCAACTTGTAATGGCCCGTAATTGGCCAAATTGGTTTAAGTGGGATGGAAAATTGGCTGGGCTTTTCAGCAGAGCCATCCTCAGTCCAAGTAGAAGTGACGTGTTCCCGTACCTCAGAGGGCTGGGCTGCAGAGCTCTCTGAAGCTACGTAAACAAGGAAAGCCTCATGCATCACTACCTTGATCACCCGGGGTTACCGTACGAGTCAAGAGTCTGTTTGCAAATTCCATTTCCTCTCTGGTTTATGGCAAAAACAACATCAGCTCCACTCCACAGGGCATCCCTGTGCATTCAGAGCTGAAGGGAGTGTTTCACTGAACAGGCCTTCCCTTACTACTGCTCCCTGGCTCTGCTACCCCCCCCCCCCCAACACACCACACTGGGCCTTCTCTCTCCCACAGCCTGCAGGGCCAAATACACTCCATTAGCCCCCAAACTTTAAGAGCTTCAGGCGTTCAATTAGAGCCGATGGGGGGGCTTTCAGGTCTCTCCCTGGAATAACTCTCTCATTGTCTCCCTCTCTCCCATCTCTCTCTCTCCCCCACCCACTCTTTCTCCCTCCCTCCCTCCTTCCATCCCTCCCTCCCTTCGGTAGCGAGTGACTACGCGGAGGACGGCTGGTCCCCCTGGTCTGAATGGACCCACTGTTCTGTGTCGTGTGGGCGGGGCATCCAGCAGCGAGGTCGCTCCTGCGACCGCATCAACAACAACTGCGAGGGCACGTCGGTGCAGACCCGCGACTGCTACCTCCAGGAGTGCGACAAACGCTGTGAGTCCCACCAGCGCGCCCTCACCCCTCTCACCGACCAACACACTCTGTCATCGATCGTCATTTTCACATCCTCAGTTCTCAATGTGGCAGGGGGCCCTTTCGAATTTCCTTCGAGATGAATACAAAAGTGAATTCAATTCAATTGCCATAGAATTGTGACTATACGACACTGGCAGAGTTCAAAACAAACGTCTCCCTGACCTTTGGCCCCTTCGCTCTGTGACTCCCCAGTCAAGCAGGACGGCAGCTGGAGCCACTGGTCGCCCTGGTCCTCCTGCTCGGTGACTTGCGGCGCGGGCGTCATCACCCGGATCCGCCTCTGCAACTCCCCCACGCCCCAGCTGGGCGGCCAGGACTGCCAGGGCGAGGGACGCCAGACTGAGAAGTGCCAGAAGTCTCCGTGCCCCAGTGAGTACAGGTCTGAGTTCACAACCATGACTGTTAGAAGGTCCTGAGGTGGACGTCATGATTGAGCTTCATGCTCTGTCAGAGACATCAACTAACCTGGTGAGATTGGGGAAGGTTAAAGCTCAGTGCTGGAGCCTTTGATAGCAGATCAAGACATTGCAGGTTCAACCCCCCTCCCCCCTTTATATTGCTTTAGAGTAAAGTCACAGCTTAATGAACATGTTACGTTTAAAGGTGTGTGTGCAGCAAGGCTGACTGTGTTTTCACTTTGTGTAGTCAATGGCAACTGGGGACCCTGGTCACCGTGGGATACCTGCTCTGTCACCTGTGGGGGAGGGGCCCAAACTCGTAAGCGTCTGTGTAACAACCCTGTGCCCAACTATGGCGGGAAGGAGTGTCAGGGTGAAGCCAAAGACTCACAGCTATGCAACAAGAAAAGTTGTCCCATCGGTAAGTCCCTTTCAGTCTTGAATAACATAGCAAAAGGTTTCCTAAACATGATGTAATTGTAAAGTTTGAAAAAAAACATTTGATCTAAACATCGGAGGTACTAAAGTGTTCCAGTTGGGTCCTGACAGCCTGTGGTTCTGTCCCCAGACGGATGCCTGTCTAATCCCTGCTTTGCCGGAGCCAAGTGCACCAGCTTCCCTGATGGGACCTGGAAATGTGGGAAGTGCCCAACAGGGTACTCAGGAAACGGCATCAAATGCAAGGACATCGACGAGGTAAGAGATGACAAACCAGCTGAATCAGGCACCAATTCATCTTCCATTTCATTCATCATCATCTGTACTTTTTTTCCCAATTTAGCAAACACTTTCATCCAAACGAACACACAAAGACCTAAAAGCACCTTTTTCTCTAATTATTTTGCTCTCTCCCTCTTATCGTCCTTGTTGGTCACAGTGCAAAGAAGTGCCTGACGCTTGCTTTGAGTTCAACGGTGTGCACAGGTGTGAGAACACAGACCCTGGCTACAACTGTCTGCCCTGCCCCACCCGCTTCTCCGGCCCTCAGCCCTTCGGCAAGGGTGTGGAGGAGGCAGCCGCCAAGAAGCAGGTGAGCCCAGCCCTGATGCACCGTCACCTCGGATAACACTCACCCACGAGACGTCCGATCGGTCTGCTTAGATCTCATCCATCCAGAATCTGAGCTCATGCGTTCATTCCTGTTGAAAGCCAGTTCTGGGAGGAAGAAGTCAGAAGGACGTTGTTGTTTGGTAGCAAGTACTGTAGGCCGAATAAAACACATCCTACTTCCTTATGCTGAAGGACGGGTGTAGCTCAGTGGTAGAGCATTTGACTGCGGGTCAACAGGTTGCTGGTTCAGATCCGCCCCTGTGGTTAAAAGCGAACACATACTAACATTCCCCCGCTGACTGAGTGGATGTTATTTACATTTACATGTAGTCATTTAGCAGACGCTCTTGTCCAGAGTGACTTACAGTAAGTACAGGAACATTCTCACCGAGGCAAGTAGGGTGAAGTTCCTTGCCCAAGGACACAATGTCATTGGGCACAGCCGGTAATCAAACCGGCAACCTTCTGATTACTAGCCCGATTCCCTAACCGCTCAGCCACCTGACTCTCAATGTTATACTTCCTCTGCTGCAGACGTGCGCACCACGTAACCCCTGTCTGGACGGGAGCCACGACTGCAACAAGAACGCCCGCTGCAACTACCTGGGCCACTTCGCTGACCCCATGTTCCGCTGCGAGTGCAAGCCAGGCTACGCCGGAAACGGGCGCATCTGTGGGGAGGACACGGACCTGGACGGCTGGCCCAACTCAGACCTGGTCTGTGTGGAGAATGCCACCTACCACTGCAAAAAGGTACAGAAAGGCTCCGTAGCATCAACTGAAAGGTGGTGCTGCACCATGGTACATTAAACATGTTCACCTTGAGGCTGAAGTGTATTTTTCTTTCTGACTTAAAAGGCTCTGGCATATCTTTTTTTTTTCATGCTTCGTAAAAGGACATTACATCTATAAGTTAGGAGTTAAATATTACCAGGCAGGATTTAATGTCTTACTTGAATGTTTATCATATCTGACATTGTGTTTTTCCTGTAGGACAACTGTCCCAACCTTCCCAACTCTGGCCAGGAAGACTACGACAAGGATGGCATCGGTGACGCTTGTGACAACGACGACGACAATGATGGTATCCCTGACGACAGGGTAGGTGGAAAAATCTAATTCTGCCTATCAATGGCTAACAGTGTACAGTATGTGTTAGTGTGTGTGTGAGAATGTATGTGTGTCCAGTATTGGCACTGAGCCATGAATGTGGTTTAACATTCATCATTCATGCTGTGCAATAAGAAGGTGAGGGAGAGCGAGAGAGAGAGAGAAGGGAGAAGGGGGAGGGAGCGGAAAGCAAACATTTTCCCTTTTCAAAGCCAAACCTCAAATTCCAACACAGAGGTACCACTCTGAAGAACACACAGTGTATCCACGTAACCCAACATTATATTTGGGACGAAGCCTAAAAATAAAACACACTTTCATCCCCCAAACTCCCTGTAAACAGACCCACACAGTCAGCCACAGCAGATTACATATTTCATGTCAGGGATGTTTTGGCCAGATAGACAGTGTGTGAACAGTGCGTACAGTCTGGACATGGCATGACAACTCCTCAAGGTCAGAGATAAACTGTGCGCTCTCTCTTCCTTCCTCTCTGGAACAGGACAACTGCCCGTTCATCTACAACCCCAGGCAGTTTGATTACGACCGTGACGATGTTGGTGACCGCTGCGATAACTGCCCGTACAACAGCAACCCAGACCAGACAGACACGGACAGCAATGGAGAAGGAGATGCCTGCTCGCTGGACATCGATGGAGACGGTAAGGCACTGTGACCATCCTGATCTCTGGTTATGAGCATGGTAACCATGACGGCAACATGACAAGAGAAGACAGATACAGATGATTTAGCTTCACTGCCACGCTGTGTAGCTACTGGACTTCATTATGTCTGTCCACAGTGAAGTGGGTAGGGTTGTTTGATTCTAAAGAGATAAAAAGCTCCATTTGAATTTCAGACTAACTGAGCATGGCAGGTTCAGTGAGGGATTGAATTAGATAGCCCAAGATGAGAGACAGGACGAGGAACCATGACAGACATAACATGACCCGGTTAAGCAGAATCAGTATCAGTTTGCGTTAGAGCTCATAACATGTTCACCTGCAGATTGGAGTTTGTCATGTCTAACCCAGCAACTATCACTAACTCTCCCCCAGGAATTCTGAACGAGAAGGACAACTGCCCCTACGTGTATAACGTTGACCAGAGGGACACAGACCTGGATGGCGTGGGTGACATGTGTGACAACTGCCCTTTGGAGCATAATCCTGACCAGGTGTGTGCCCTTAAAACCGTTCTCACACACACACACACAAATCATCCACCCAATTCTCACCACTCACCGCCCAAAACCCTGATTCACCTTCATCCTCCAGCCCCTCTGAAAGACTCTCTCTCTCCAGTGAGTCTTTCTAGCTCGCTCTGGGTCTCGGCAGGGCTCATCACGCTGTATGTATATCCAGGCCTTGCCCGGGGCAGCTGCCCCAGGATTAGCCAGGTGGGGTGGGGAGACTTTTCAATGGCCCATTGAGGTGGGCTGCAGGGGGAGTAGGGGCCCATAGCTGGTTGTTAGTGAAGAATGGGCCAGCCCAGGGCTGTGTGCTCATGTCGGCACGCTCTGACCCTGCCCAGTTCCACCTGGGCCACGCTCACATGAGGAGCAGGAATGTGTGGAACAACGAGACTCCGAGGGTGGCTGTTGGGGAACCTGGGTAGAACTGAATCCACACGTTCTATTCTCTCGCTTCCTCCCTTTTCTTTCTCCCTTTGCTTTCTCATAATCCCTCGTTTTGACTCACTTTTTTCCCCTTGCATCCCTCTCTTCCTCTCTCACTTCTTCCCCCTCCCCTCACCCTCTGTTCTTCTGATTCCGGCCTCTTCGGCTGCTGCTGAATGTGTGTGTAGACGCACCAAGGAGAAAGGGACTGGAGATTCATGGCTTCAGATGGATGGTTTGCATGCCTGTGTTAGCATGCATGTTAGCAAGCAAATATGTTAACTGAGCAGAGTAGAGTAGGAGAAACTCAAATTACTGAGGAAAAAACTGAGTAAACAGAAGAATTGGGTAGGGTTGTTTGATTGTAAGGAAATAAAAAAACTACATTTGATTTTAAATAAATGGAGCTTGGCAGGTTCAGAAGGGTGAAGGTGTTTGGTCCTCTAGGTAGGCATCACATCACATGATCCAGTAAAACGGAATCAGCATTGGGTTAACATTACAGCTCATAACATGTTCACCTGCAGATTAGAGATCCTCTAAAAACAGCCCACAACCCGAGATATTAACCAGCTGTTCTCACTCTCACCTTTACAGGTGGACTCTGATGACGATCGCGTGGGAGACAAATGTGACAGCAACCAGGACATCGACGAAGACGGCCACCAGAACAACCTGGACAACTGTCCCTACATCCCCAACGCCAACCAGGCCGACCACGACAAGGACGGGAAAGGAGACGTATGCGACCATGACGACGACAACGACGGTATCCCTGACGAAAAAGACAACTGCAGACTGGTCTTTAACCCTGACCAGCTGGATTCGGATGGTGAGTGGGCTAGATGGTGGATGGATAGACAGACAGGCCGGCCGACAGATAGATTTTCTTTTTGATAGAAGTAAAAAGAAATCCAGTGGTTTCCTCACTGATCACTAATTCCCTCTTGAAAAGCTATTTTAAAAGAAAGACACTGTAATAATCAACGTTTCTTTTTCAGGTGATGGTCGCGGAGATGCCTGCAAGGATGACTTTGACCAAGACAACGTGCCTGACATCTACGACGTTTGTCCTGAGAACTTTGACATCAGCGAGACAGACTTCAGAAAGTTCCAGATGGTGCCTTTGGACCCCAAAGGCACCTCACAGATCGACCCCAACTGGGTGGTCCGCCACCAGGGCAAAGAACTGGTGCAGACAGTCAACTGCGACCCTGGCATTGCTGTTGGTAAGTACTGTATTTATTTTGTGTTAGTACTATGTACAAATAAATGTGTTTTATACAAGAGTTTGTTCCAACCAAGTCATCTGGTTGGATGATTGGACGCATTTAATGAGTGCTAATAATTGGCGATTCAAAGCACTAAGATTTTTAACTATACCTTCATCACTTTGCTTACATTAACAACCATTATCTTTCTATACAAAGTAGCTAGCACTTATCGCTTTTGTGCCGGAAAAAGTTCTCACTGTTCTCTGTGTTTTCCTCAGGTTTTGATGAGTTCAACTCTGTGGACTTCAGCGGGACGTTCTTCATTAACACGGAGAGGGACGATGACTATGCCGGCTTTGTCTTTGGATACCAGTCAAGCTCCAGGTTCTACGTGGTGATGTGGAAGCAGATCACCCAGACCTACTGGTCCAACAAGCCCACCAAGGCCCAGGGTTACTCAGGCCTGTCCATCAAGATGGTTAACTCCACCACTGGACCGGGAGAGCACCTGAGGAACGCCCTGTGGCACACAGGGAACACACCTGGACAGGTAAACAGGCTGACATCAGATTATAGAGAAAGGAATTTGCCAGTTTGAAGTTGGATGGAATGCTTTTTTTATGAATTTCTTCTTTTTTTTTTACCAACAAAATAACTTTGATTAAATCGCTGTTCTTCTTCATATTCTGTAGGTGAAAACTCTATGGCACGACCCAAAGAACATCGGATGGAAAGACTTTACTGCCTACAGATGGCATCTAATCCACAGACCAAGAACAGGACACATCAGGTACACAGCAGTAACAGAATCACCCATCCAGTTTCCTGATCAAGGCTCTTTATTGTGATGATCCACCTCACCATTCCTGTGTGTCCCTCCTTGATTCAGAGTGGTGATGTACGAGGGCAAGAAGATCATGGCTGACTCTGGAAGTATCTACGATAAGACGTATGCAGGTGGACGGCTAGGTCTTTTTGTCTTCTCTCAGGAGATGGTATACTTCTCAGACCTCAAGTATGAATGCAGAGGTAAGGAACAAGATCTTTCTGTGTTTGTCGGCAACCTGTGGTGTTTTAAGGCAGGGAGGGGAACAGCTGAGTAGTAGGGCATTTGACTGCCAATCCAGAGGTCCCTGGTTTCCCATCATGTTGTTAAGGATGAAAGTATCTGCTAAATGAATACATTTCCATTTTAAATGTGTGTTTACATTTCATGTGTCACTCTTCATATCCAAATCTAGTTTGATCATCTAGTGATCAATCTAAAATATTTTGTTTGTTTGTGTTCTCTTCACAGATGCATAAATACATGGAGCAGGAAGCTCTGAGAAAAAAAGCACCTTTCTGTACAAACATGAACTCACGTATTCTTGATGCCCAGGGACCCTTTTTTCCCTTTTTTACGCTTTCAACTTTTCTGTGGCACGCACACGACCTGGCGAGGGTGTGCGGTCAGCCTCAGGGGGAATGATGCTGGTTTGGACAGAGAACCAGCTGACTGCCAGTGGAGATTCAGAGAGACTCCCCCCCCCCCCACTCTCATCCAAGCAGAGTAGGTATCACTGAGGAACCAGCCCCCTTCTCTTCTCCTGAGCCAGTGTCTTCTCTGTCGCTCCCTGTTTCTCTTTGAAAGACCTCATTCAGTTCTTTGCGGGATCGGCTCCCCATAGAAAAATAGACAACTATGCACTTCCCAACCTCAACGTCTCTCTCTCGCTCCAACTTTTTCTCTCTCACATTGCCTTTCTTTCATTTTCTGGATGGGCGTCCCAAAGAAAAAGACTGATCATTTTCCCTCCTTAAAAAAACCCAACCAGATCTACCAGGCTGTAGATTGTGAATGACATGACCCTAAGTTTGCTCTGAAACTGCAGAAAGCAAAACATATTTTTCACTTGTATGTTTTGTTAGGAGAACTCCTGACTCTCAGTGGCAGTTGAGTAACCACAAGTCATGGAGGGCTGATAACTCGATGTATGTCTTCATTTTTGTGTAAATAAGAACGTAAAAAACTGCTTTACTATAACCCATTTACAGTATATTTGCTGTTAAAAGTAATTTTTGAGAAGTGTTGCAGAGACAAAAGAAAACAAAAAAACGAAATTAAAATGAGCCGAAAAAAATTGTCAATACATCAATACATGTACTTTGTGGCTGGCATTAGATCGATCTAGTTGAGTTATGAGCATTATGTAACATTCTCAGGGTAAGATGCGAGCTGCCATCTTAGCATTACAATCCAAGACACACAGCACCAAGGGAGTACTATGTTGAGCAGGTGGATGGCCAGAGCGAGACTGTCTGCCCACTTTCTAACAGTATAATGTTTTACTAAAATTACTTTTTGTATTCTTCTCCAAACAAGAAAACATTCATTGCAAAAATCAAGCCATTTGACAGAAGATGTATTTCATCTTCGGAGGTTTAAATTAAAAACGATGTAAATAACACACCGTAACTTATTAAACTTTGTCTACAATGTAGGCAGCGAAGAATTCCAATATTATTTTTTTGTTTTCTCGACGTACCTGGTGGAAATCGGCATCTGGTTAGGTTAGTGGCTAACGTAAACACTAACGCTAACGTGTCAGCTCTGGCTCTCTGCTGCGCAACGCAGCCTGTCCTCCCGCCGACAGAGCGTCAGCTACCTGCCGTGCCGAGATCCAGGGCTTCTCGGTGAGATGTGCGTGTGACCTGTGTGCCTTTTCTTCAGAAAGAGAGAGAACAAAGGAACCTTTGATGTACAAATATTACCTCATTGCTGTGTATAATTTGATCAAACAAACAAAAAAAGCGTAGTACTTTTTTCACATGCTTACAGAATACGAATCGATCCAACATTTTATTGCTACTGTAGCATGAGCTGTAAATAGTATTACTTTTCTTTTATAAGAGACCCCCGTGTTCTCTCTACCTGCCCAATGGAATAAACAGATCAGACGGGAGAGTTATAAATAATATGTTTTGCTTTATGTATGCTCTTTTTAATGGATAAATTATTGTTCTGTTTTGTCTTTGCTTTTTTTGTAAAGTTGATACAGTATGTGTGTGTGTAAGTGTGTGTCTAAGTGTGTATGTAAGTGCGTGTGCGCGCACACGCGAGTTTGTGTGTGGATAAATGCTATTTAAATAATTTATCAGGATTTGCTGCCTGAGAAAGGGGGCGTGTCCGTCTGTATAAACGGTTTGCACACTGACGCGAGGATGTTCTGTTCTTTATCGTTTGTACCTTTTTTATTACTGTTATCATCGTCATTTTTGTACAATTAGTGATGCTTGTCTGTAAACATTTTTACGTAGTTTGCAAAATTCTGTTTTTATCCATAGCTATTATTTTGTTACATACTTGGAAAACAATAAAATAGTTGTTTAACTTTTAAAAAGAAACTGGTTTCCTGTATCTGTTTAGGCAGTAAGCACTCATATTCACCCTTACCTGAATAACAATGCCATCATTGAACCAATGCGGTTCCCTTAAATAAAGGACTTTATCACTGAAATAATAATGATAATTTAGCAGACACTACACTACACCTAATTAT
Source organism: Hypomesus transpacificus (assembly GCF_021917145.1). Taxonomy (NCBI): domain Eukaryota; kingdom Metazoa; phylum Chordata; class Actinopteri; order Osmeriformes; family Osmeridae; genus Hypomesus; species Hypomesus transpacificus. The sequence continues at coordinate 8,645,534 of NC_061065.1, read as the reverse complement.
CTGCATTACAGGAACCGAAAGTGGGTGAAACTGCGAAGGTAATGTCGACCACTATACCACCGATGCCAAGTGTCACCATCAGCGTGCACCCTGACAGCAAGCAGAATGCCAGGCCCAAGTTCAGAGAGACTGGAGGAGGAGGAGGAAGAGGAGGAGGAGGGCAGGGACCCTGTGGGCTCTTGGGGTAAGGCACACACGCTCACTCTCCTGCGGGCAACATGAGGAATGTGACACAGTCCTCTCCTTCTTGCTCTTGATCCGTCTGACTTCCCTGATCTGCACAGGCCCTCCGTTCACGGGGTTAAAGAACATCCAGAACAAATACTACCGCGACAAACTGTGACTTGAGATAACACTATCTGTAAACAGCAGCTCCATCCCCACATAGAGGCTCAATGAGTCTAGGAAGGATCAATACGAAGCAATTAATTGCCTGTGGGTGGTAAAAGACAGTTTGTTATGGTTGGTTGTTGGAGGAAATTGCTTTATGGCAGCTGTAGTATGGAAGGTCATCATCACCAAGCTGCCCTGGTGCGGAACTCTGTGTAGTTTCAACGGATACCCGTTTCCCTTTTGTTTATTCAGAGCACCTCAGTCCCGGTCAATACATCTCATCTGACACAGTCCTTGTGAACTGCCACACATACAGGAGAAAAAAACACTTCAGAATGAGACACAATTTGTCTTAAACTCTCACATTTCTTCTTTCCGACGTGCATGGTGGATACCATGGGGTATGTTGCTATGACGACAGACAGAAAGTGTTTTTTGGTTGTAGTAATGACAGACTCGATCTTAGAAGACCTGTCCATCCCATCATCTCAGGAGGCTGCAGATTAGTGTCCTCCCAACAATAGCGTCTCCTACAGTAAAGCGAGACAAGCATCTGACTGAAGGGGCCGGTCAAGAGCATTTCAGAAGATAACAAAGTGTGGGGAGCGAGAATTACAGCCCAAAGTCCTGATTCTGAAGTCCCCTCTGGCCGGACTGCACTTCCCAAACACACCAAACGGCCTCACTAAGTCCCCATTGGATGGACTGCACTTCCCAAACACACCAAACGACCTCACTAAGTCCCCATTGGATGGACTGCACTCCCCAAACGGCCTCACTAAGTCCCCATTGGATGGACTGCACTCCCCAAACGGCCTCACTAAGTCCCCATTGGATGGACTGCACTCCCCAAACACACCAAACGGCCTCACTAAGTCCCCATTGGATGGACTGCACTCCCCAAACGGCCTCACTAAGTCCCCATTGGATGGACTGCACTCCCCAAACACACCAAACGGCCTCACTAAGTCCCCCCTGGACGCACTGCACTCCCCACAGACTCGGACAAGGCCTCCCAACCGCCTCCACCAACTCTTCAAAGGAAAATGTGTTGACATCGTTACTTTCTGGCGATGTATAAAAGCATCAAAGTGCTATGTAAAGATGAAAGACCCCCCGTTGAATACCATTTCCTTCCCCACCCAAGCTCAACACACTCAGAGGCCCACAGGGATAGAATAAGCCTGTTCTGTGGTTGGATGAAACCATGTGTATTTATATGAAACTCGATAAAGAACAGAATAACATTTTCATTTGAACAGAAGGGCTCGACTAAGAAGGTTTGGAAATGTGTTATGGTCTGATTGCTGTTTTCCTAACTGATGGTCATAGTGGTCTGAGACAGGTCTGAGATGGACGTAACAGCTTAGGCCACAGAAATACGATCGCCCACCCAGCAGATGCATGCGTGTAAGATCTGTGAGCATAACCTTGTCATTGACACAGTTCATGTAAATTAATGAAAATGAATACCAAAATATTATCTATATAAGCTGTTTGGTAAGTGTGTAAGTGCATCAGCAGTACTTTGTACCAATGGCAAAACAAAATCCCAATGAAGTATATAATCGTCTTGATGGCATAATTGCAAACTGTCGTAATGCTTTTCTGAGGCCCTTGCAACAGTTATCCTCCACAGAACTATAGAATGTCATGTGATTGTTGGCCCACAGTGGGAGTCATGGCAACCTTTGACCCTGTCTGCACCTGGTAAACTCCAAAACACTGAATATTTTGAAGGAAAAGTTTCACCTGCGAGGGGAAGACTGCTGAAAACAACTGAAAAAAGAGATCCAAAGCACGGAAAAACAGGAGTTATTTTCAACAAAGGCTTGTCTATCTCTAGATCATCAGCTTTGAATCACTCTCTGCATCCCCTTGAGGTTACATCAACACATACCGTGTTCAAGAGTTCACACAGGCCAACAAGCAGACAGCAACACATGAGAAAGACATTTGGAGTGGAGAAGCATGGCTTGCTGTCACTCACTCGTTGAGTTGTCGGTCAGCCATACGTCGAGATCTAATCTCAACAGTCATCTCAGTGTGGTGACAGATGTGTCAGACCATGCAGCCTATCTAACCCACAGCCTTCTGCAGCCTCAGGCCTGTTTGGCTTGTCTGCGCTGCTCTGTGTTCCCCCTGCTCTCATCTTAAGGACACAAGTGGGGCAGGGAAACTGCCGGAATACCTGAGGATGAACGTTCCACAACGGGAATGTTCCAAAACAACAACGGGAGCCATTGGCAGCTTGGAGTGCGTGCCGTGGGTTCTATTCTAGAACACTTTGTAGTTCTATGTCATGGCTGAGAGGGGTACAGCCAAATGCCTGCTTCTGCTTCACTGTTTAGCAATGCCTTCTCTGTTGGAGATATTCATGCAGGACCTTGGGATTAGACCAAGGTATTTCATCACAACATGGAAATATCATTATATACATGCTGATACTTCACTTTTTGGCATTTAGAAGAAGGTTAAGTTGTGGCAGCTAACTTATCTGGTACGGTGTAACAACCGCATCCCACTAAACTACCTTAGCTTTAAAAATACAAAGTGGAACCAGATATCCTACCCAATGTGGCCACTGTAATAGCATATATATTACTGCCAAATAGGGGCTGCTGATATAACTTTCGGCAAGGTGGATGTGTCCTATCTAGATAAACAACAGAAGAAGATGAGGAAAGCCAGAGACTAATAGTTTTCTATTCATTAACCCACTGGCAGAAGATGAGAGAGAACCGTGAGTCTGAAGGAAATAGTCCTAGCTTTTAATTTCCTGAGGGAGTACACCCAGGTCCAACTACTCCCCTCCAACCTCTGCTCAAAGAATAGCCTGTAATTCCCCCTGGCCTGGCCTAACCCTAACCCTGCAACCAGTTAGTCTGGGTACCACTGCACAGCACACACTAACCCTAAACCCTATACTGCTACTGTAGCTATAACCTCAGGTCTGCACTCTTGTGAATAATGACAGGGGGTTTGATGGCCTTCCTAGCAAGTGGACCCACGCGGCAGGCCATAGACACGCTTTGAAAGAGGCCGAGTTAGCAGTTTGAAGTAATTGGTGGAGGACGGGTCGTTACCACACAATGAGGCCATAACAGCCATGTGGTGTTTAAGTGGGACAGTTGTAAACCTCCGACCAAACTTCCTGGCTTTGACTTTGGTCCTGAGCACAGGAGCTGCAGTCTGTGAAAAGGTGTGTGTGTAGACACTCACGCGATGATTGACTGTCCTAGAATTCTTGTAGAAAGGAAGTCTGCAACTGTCGGGTCGTCCTGTGGATTGCTCACCGTTATACCCCCCCCCCCCCCGCGCGCCCAGCCCCCATTACCGTTGTCATGGAGCTGTGAAATATCCCAGACAGCTGTGATGAACACTCCCGTCTCCACGCATCCCACTACACTTTCCTCTTTCCTACAACCTGCCAGTGTGGGAGATGCAACCACAACAGATTGCGACAGAGACATTTCGTATCGCCACGAATACCACCGCAAATCGCACACTTGCATTTCACATCCTGTGCCTTTAGAAACAAGTGATGCCTCTCTGGTCGCACTTGACTTCACCCGCTACCCAAGTGTAATGATCACATGATAAACCTTTACTTAATCATTACAAACAAAAATAATCCACTGTTAACACATATTATTGCACAACAACAGAACACATGGTATAGCTCAGTGGTGAGCTTTAAACTCTTGATCCGGACTGTTATCTTTGGTTCAAATCCATTTGCTGAATATATGCTATATTTACATTACATTATCAGTTCATGCTTTCCATTGGATGGCACAAACGTATGACAGGGACCACAGCTGTCCTGAGTTTGTACTTGGGAGCATCTGCAGACACACACAGGAGATCCTCTCCTCTGTCTGGCCGCCGCAGGGCTGAGAGCAGGTCCTCAGGAGGGAACAGGAAGTGGGGAGACAGAAGAGGAAGTGAAGAGCTAACCCCCAGTCTGGATCATCTGCCAGGAGCGTGACAGAGCTTACTGACGTCCCGGGTGACGCAGGCCGGCTCAGGCCATGACAGACCAGGAACTAGCCTGCCTCAGCCTCCCTGCGTCAGACTCCTAGGGGTCTGTGCCAGGATGAGAAGGTGGACCAGCAGAGTGGACCCTCTGTGGAGACCGACACTGAGGTGCCAATCTGTCAGCAGCCACCGCAAAGGGATACACACACAGATGAAAGATCTCTTCATGACCGAATATATTATGCTGGGGAACTGTTCAGCACACCTGAGTACACTCAACCCAGACATTCTCCAATGACTTTCTGCATACACAATCTTGTAAATTCACAATCTTCCTCAGCTACATACAAAGCTCCTTTGGCCACCCCTTCTCCTCAAAGTGTAACGTGTTTAAACAGTCAGTTCAGAGGAAGATCACAGCAATATTTCAAAATATTAATTTATCAACACGAGTGTTGAAGTTAGAGTGGAGGTTGCAACTGAGATGACAGAGTCTGATGTTTCTTTGGACGTAAATCTATGCCATTATGAGAGAATACAGCAGAACAGTCCTACCACCGATCTCTGCCGCGAGCACCCTCTTTCCAGCCCGCTAGTTGGGCAGCTTAGAGCGTCTAATGCTGGAGGTATGCTGCTCACATTACAAGGTCACCAGGTGTTACTTTACCAGCCAAGCCACCTGGGACCGTTCACAAGTGGTACTGGGAAGTCCTTATCTAATACTCTGATTTTAGCCACAGATAGAGAAGACACGTTAAAATAATGCAGTGCCGTGTTGATGTCATCCTCAGATGGGTTTGAGTAGTAAAAACTAAAAAAGAAAAGTTGTTTTACGTTGAGAGAGAGAGAGAGAGAGAGAGACAGAGAGATGCGAAATGCGAAAGAAGATTTCTCTTTTCCATCCAGTGTTCTGGAAACAGGGCTGCAGGGTTGAAACGGGAGGGAGAGGTGTTGGGTTGCCTCCAGCCTCATTCAGTGTCCCTGATCTGTGGCGCAACACAAAAGGGCCTCAGAAATCAGAGCCTGAGGTAGCGTTGCACTTCAGCTGAGAGTCAGAGGAAGAAGAATGGCCTCCTTTCTCTGTCCGGCCGGGCTTGGCTGTACTGTACACCTCCTAGAAGCACTCAACGCTGAGGAGAGATGGGTTACCCAGATAATGGACACACATACAGACCCCCTCTTCAGGCCTCTCCTGGCAGACTGAGCCTGAGAAAGACACGGGAAGGTTTTGGGGGGTCTTTTTGTTTTTTTTGTTTTGTTTTGGTGTGAATAAAACTGCAGTTGCTGATTCACTCCATCCAGGAGTCTTCTCTGTTGTCTGGCTGGTGCAGTAGGGCAGGCAGCAGTGAGACAAGCTGCATCACCATCTCATCTGACACCACGGCCTTTGTGGAGAGACCTTGACTGGACTGTGGTATTCAATGTAAGGGGTATGAGGCCTGACACTAATACTTGGAGTGGATGTTCCCATTGAGAGGTGCCAAACCTCTCTGTTGTCTCAGTGTTCTCACACATACACACAATGAAAGTAGAGACGCTTTCAAGAAAATAGCACAGCTATTGTTCCCCATGCAGAAAAGAACCACTTGCAGGGAAACGATAATGACACAATGGGGACTACGTTTTAATCTCACAACAATGTCTCTGTAAACAACTTCATGTCAAAGCTACATGTACTACAAACCTGTATGACCAAAACCCTTCTCTGCAAAACAAAAACATGCCATACAGTCTGTAACCAATGCTTTGCCCATTTACCCATTGATGGAAGAACAACAAAACCAAAAAGGATCCCAAGAGCAGGGTTCCACAGGGTTCTCATCAATACCAGACGTGGGACATCTGACAATCATCAGCCAGTGTTCCATCACTTCAAGGCCTCTTGTATGATTTCACACTTCAATCAAATACACCTGTCCACATTCCAGTTTCAGTCTCCTCAACACGAAAGACACGGATGCTGCTGGTCTGCACGGGCTGGAGGAGAGAAAGGAGGGCCACATGTGCCATGGAAATACCTGCAATTTACACAATACAGCAGTTAGAATGTGTGGAATGCCTGTCTGCCTTCTAAAGAAGACTCACCAGAGTGCTGTCGCCTGTGGAGTGCTGACGTGAGGGGAGGACAATGGGCTCCTTATCGTCACATTCACGGGGCTCTCTTCAACTGCCTCTCCCCTTTCTCTCTCCCCCCTGGTGGACAAGACTGATTGAGTGGATTGATCAAAGATCCTGTGGAACATATGGTCCATAGTTCACCTTGACCTTGGTGAGGACTGTCTGATGAGAACAATAGGCTTTGATTGCAATCTAAAAGTAGACAGATGACTGCTGTTGTAAAGGGCCTGTGTGCCGGAATATTGTGAATGGTGGGCTTGTGCATGGTATGCTGTACATTGAGAACATCTTGGCTTTTTTGTCATTGAGACGAGGGCACCCACGTCTCAATGACAAACGACAGTAATGGTTGTGTCTTTGGGTGTTTGAGTCCATACAACTTTGCTATGTTCTGTCACATGCTGTAAAGATGGGCTGGTGCCAAGCATGGAGTCAAACCTGCAGTGTGATACCACTGTGTACAGTACAATGGCCTGTATACCCAACCTACCAGCATGGCTCTCGTTAAACATGCCAGTACCATGGTTTATCCTCTGTAACCTTTGGCTCAGTGACACAGCACAGTAGCGCAGACAGAAGACTTTCACACAACGATAAAGTATGTTTTCTCAAAGATTTCCCAAAGCTTGTGATTACAGAGCTAATTACTGACATTCCTAGGGGACCTTGACGGCCACTGCTCAGAGTAAGGTAGCTAGAACAGTGGGGTCCTTATTCTGCATCAGAGACAGCCTTATGCCCGCTCAAAAATATGTTTCGGTATCTCCAAAGAAAAACCTACAGTATCTGGACCATACTGTTTATTCAAGTAAATGCACTGCAGACCAAAAACTATTTCATGACATTTCATATTTACTGCGGCAAAATGTCTTGTGTTTATATTCTGAATTTCATGTGGAAAAAGTTCAAAGATTCAGTGTTCCGTTCGACTCAGAAAAGGGAAGAAAATAAATAGGATTCAACCATTATACAATTTAATGTCAGCGAAAACATTGCAAACAGCCAAAGCCAACTAAACAGGCCTAAGATTATAATTATAAACATCAAAGAAGAGGTCAAACACACACATTCCTTCTACAGCTATATGGATACATCCCTGTACTCAATAAGACTGTGGGCTTGTAGTCCTCCAGTTGACTCTAACCATCAGAGACACTGTTTGGACAAAGAAATAATGATCATGGGACTGGAGATTGATTTTGGTAATTGAATGTGATTGGATGAAATAACTACTGCATAAACATAACCCCTCTGTCTGAATCAAATTCAAGTAAGATTACTTTTTATTTCTCTAGAGACTGTGAGAATCGCTCATTTGACCAAATGCGATCTGAATCAATGGTAAACAAAAGAGAAGATAATTCAACGTAGCGTATTGATTTTACAGTGAGATGTTTCCTATGAGACAATCTAGAGAAAAGATGACCTCATTGCATCTCCAAATGACAGAGTAGGCTAGCTTGTGTCTGAGCTTAACTGGATGTACAGTAATCAGCCAACGATGTGGTTCATATCTTTCCTCTTCACTCAAGATGTCTCCTGAAACCATGGAAAGAAAACTGGAACCTAACTCTGAGTCCATCTCTGTCATCCTTCAAAGACGGAGTGTCTCAGCTGTGATTAAGTCAAGTGGCAGACACTGTAGTGAGTAATTACATGTAACTAGGGGATTCCTTACACAAACACTGAACAGGTGAGCTATACTAGCACTAGAATGGACTACTGTGTTTTGCTGTGTGATCACAGATCTCAAATATTATCCATGTAGATCCATGCAACACAGACTAGATGTCTGGGACAGTTCAACACTGACTGCGGGACGATAGACCGTAACAATATAAATAGTGTTGCAAATAACCTAGACCCATGTCAGAATGTAAAAATGCTAACACACAAGAATTAACATTTTGGAACAGGTCAAGTTCAGTTTGGAACAGTTTATTTTATACTTTGGGACGTACTGGGACAATGAGGGGAAAAAGTTAGTTGCGAGCCCTGGCCATTCTTAGGATTTTTAATACAGGCCACAAATCAGTGTACATGGCCCTTTTCAACATGTTCATTGAACTCCTTGTTTCTTTTTTACTGAAGTAGGTTAACAATAGTCTGGGAAAAGTCACCGTTTATGACGTTAAAGGGTGTTATGAACCAGATGTATGGAGCAGGGTGGAACTGAGAGAAAATAGAGTTCATTACTGAACAATGGCTGGCTAGAACCAAACAGAACACACAGAGAGAGAGAGAGAGAGAGAGAGAGAGAGAGAGAGAGAGAGAGAGAGAGAGAGAGAGAGAGAGAGTATATTGGTCACCATTAAATATGGTGAATCATGATGTCATACAGTACATACATACTAGTATCAATATTACTGTAGGAATAAGAGAGAGAGAGAGAGAGAGAGAGAGAGAGAGAGAAAGAGAGAGAGAGAGTGAGAGAGAGAGAGAGCGAGAGAGAGAGAGAAAGGAGGAGAGAGGACGAAAGAGAAAAAGAGTGACCAAATGACAACCGTTCCTTCACAAATCCATTTAAATTATCCGTACCAACCCAGGACAAATCTACACTTGCGAGTTTGTTATTTTTATCCCTCCTGTGTTAGAATTGGAACAAAGACTCCTATAATTACACCGTTTAAAGTGTTCCAGTCACTTAGCAGCTGGGTATTTATGGTGTTATCTACATGGTTATTTGGGAATTAAAGAGTATTAGGTTTGCCAACCACAAAAAGGCCAAAAGGAATAGTTCTCATTCTTCCACCACCTCAAACGCTTCCCCACAACTCCGCTCTGGGTAGTCATTATGACCATATTTCAGACAGTGACCAGCAGATGTAGAACGCATGGTTGAGGAAGGTGCTGGCTTCGCAGAAAGCTGCTAATGAAGCCGTATTGACGCAGCTTGCCTTGTGAGACTTGCAGCCTGGCACCACCATCAACCTTGTAATTCTGTCAAACCAATTACAGTCAAAATGCTGCCTTGTTCTCGTTAAAAGTACTGAGGAATGGCAGTGCAATCTGCTGCAGATATCTTCTGAATGGTTTACCAGCTGGGTAATGGGCCTTTCCAGACCTGCAGCTGGGTGGGTACGGGCGTGCCTGTCAGGGGACCCTATCTCTGAAGCGAATGGGTGGGACGCTTACAGTAAACCACACATCATTTGTATCTGATCTGCACTTTTGAACCCCAACCTCACTGTAGGTAACAGGTTGTGTGGTCCTGGTCACCCTGCGTACTGTACCAGAATTTCTAACTAGACGTGTACCCCCAATGCATTCAGCAACACTTGCACAGACTGAACACTGCTTGTTTCCTGTCGTGAGGAGGGATCTCAGTGTGACACCAGTCTGACCCACTGCTGCGCATCACTCAACTCCGTCCCCCTAAAAGAGGTTGTCACGGTTGATTAAGTTCCACTTATGTCCTAAGCCACTGACACCCTGATGTGGTTTGCTGGACATCCACTCAGACATGAATAGGTAATCTCAGCAGTGCACTCTGACTGGACCACAAGCACCGAGAAAAACACCACAGGGTGTTGAACCCGGAAGGAGTTTCCCATCACAAGCAACGTCTTCTATTTTCATGCCAGGCAGGGGGGGACTGTGAAGGTCACCGTGGGGAGGACAGGTGAAGCAGATCCAGCAGACCTCAGTGAGAGGCAGAAGAGGCGTCTGCAGCAGCAGCCAGTGTTCCCGGTCCTGCTGTGGGATGGTTTCTGGATGCACCAGCATACAGACGCACAGCTCTCTGTGTCCTCATCGGGATTTCCACTCATGTCTACCGTTGTCCTGTCCCCCATTCTCTCTCAGCACTAGCCTCTTTGTTTTCAGGCTGTCTCATGGTCAAATTGAGATAATCTTGACTAAATTAAATTTGCAAGTGAAGCCATGTCACCCGTAAAGACCTCACAAAAGCGATAGAAAAGCATGGCTTTCTTTCAGCGGCTTGAAATAGAGAAAGAAATGGAAGGAGGGAGCGAGATGAGGAGAGAAACAGAGCGAGAGTGAGAGAGAGAGAGAGAGAGAGAGAGAGAGAGAGAGAGAGAGAGAGAGAGCGCGAGAGAGAGAGAGAGCGAGAGAGCGAGAGAGCGAGAGAGCGAGAGAGAGAGAGCAGGGAGCCAGGGATGTGGTATTTTGCCTCTGAACAGGGGGAATCACTCTCTGGTAGATTTGGCAGGTTAACAGCACAGTGGTCAGGCCTGGCCAGTAAATCATGAATTAGATCAGCATTCCAAATTGAAGCATTGCTTCAGAGATCAGGACGGCCTTACGCCACATTAGGCCATATTTAAGAGCCATGATGGAACCACAACTCCCTGAGCAAGTGTGTGTGCGTGTGTGTGTTTGGGAGCAGTGCTTGTTTCCCTCTGGCTTTCACACTAAAAGGAAGCCGTGCTGCAGGCCTGCTTCTCCGGGCAAGTCTGGGGATACCCCTCACCAAGCTGGACGGTCTGCCTGTAATAACAGGCTGGTCATGGAGGGAGCCTGTGTGTATAGATGCTGTGGCTGGAGAGGCCGGAGAGGCCCAGTCTGGTCCGGGGCCTGGCCTCAGAGAGACTATGGGCAGGCCGGGCGCAAGAACAGACCACTTAGTCAATTACCGCAGAGGAAATGTTTATGTACCTAAATCAGCGCTGAGGTAATCCTGAAGTCTTCTCTGCCAGCATCAAGCCTGACCCAGGGGGTTTAACACTCCTAAATACTGTTACATATTACTGTATATCCCATTAGCTCATCACAGGCAATCACAGATATGATACCCATCTAGTCATTACATTAGACATCAGATACCTTTACACAAAAACTCAAGCTTAAACACAAGCTACTTGTCACTTTTTCTGTTGTTGGATTCCACGCCCTCCTTCCACATCACCTCTGCAATCAAACATTGGGGCCTTATCAAGTGTCTAAGAACTGTACATGTGAACTGTAGTTTAGGTCAAAGTTTTTAATCTCATGAGGCTCGGTGTTCAGGGACACTTAAGGCTCGATTGCAGAACCTATCCTTGGTATCCCGGATGTTACGATCTGACATTTTAAAGCTCGAAGATTTTTGGCTTAAATTTGATACAAAAAAAAAAAATTGCCACTGGGACACATTGCACACTGCCTCAAAACACAAACACTGCCACTTCCTGCTCAGACAACACTGCCACTTCCTGTTCCCTCAAAACACAAACACTGCCATTTCCTGTTCCGACAAAACACAAACACTGCCTTAAAATACAAACACTGCCACTTCCTGTTCCCTCAAAACACAAACACTGCCATTTCCTGTTCCGACAAAACACAAACACTGCCACTTCCTGTTCCTGTTCCCTCAAAACACAAACACTGCCACTTCCTGTTCCGACAAAACACAAACACTGCCACTTCCTGTTCCCTCAAAACACAAACACTGCCACTTCCTGTTCCGACAAAAAACAAACACTGCCACTTCCTGCTCAGACAACACTGCCACTTCCTGTTCCCTCAAAACACAAACACTGCCACTTCCTGTTCCGACAAAACACAAACACTGCCTTATAATACAAACACTGCCACTTCCTGTTCAGACAAAACACAAACACCGCCACTTCCTGTTCCCTCAAAACACAAACACTGCAATTTCCTGTTCCGACAAAACACAAACACTGCCACTTCCTGTTCAGAAAAAACACAAAGGCTGTGTCTAATACCGCGCACTTGTGCACTTCGAGCACTGACTTTCAGTGCTTAGGGCGCTTCACTCACAAAACCAGAATAATTCAGTGCACTGAAAGTACCCGGATGGCGCACTGCAAACGGTAAAAAAAAACAGTGTACAACGATGGACACTACTCGCCCTAAACGGGCGCCATCTTGGCTACGTAGCGGAAAAGGAGGAGCCCTTTCGGCAGCTTTTTCCACTTGAGTGGAGAAGCGCCTTCATTTTGGCAGGTTTTGCGGGTGTGGCGAGCAGATTTGCATCCGTCACTTCCACCAAGTGTTTAACGTAAGTGTTCCATTTGAGACAACACTTATCAGCGACGGAGTGCACTGAATATGTAAGTGCACTGTTTTGCAGGGCACTGTATTGCAGTGTACTTCATAAAGTTCGCGGTAGTAGACACAGCTAAACACTGCCGACAAAACAAACACTGCCACTTCCTGTTCCGGAAGTGTGTGTGTGTGCACCTCACACACAAACTGACATACACACTGCCTCAAACACACACATTTTAAAAGGCATTGAATAATCATTATTGAAATTTAAACAAGACCGATGTGATAAAATCTTGCATTAAGGCTCAATTGCTCAACCTATACCTGGTATCCCGAATGTTACAATCTGACATTTTTAAGCTTGACATTTTTGGGCTTGAATTAGATAGACTCCAAAAAAATTGGATCGAATCTCTTTGGCTTTAATTTTTTAAGATAAATATTTTAAGATAACATTTTTTGGGGCTTGAATTTGAACAACTTGAATTTTATTTTACATTTGTTTACATTTCAATAAAAGTATTCAATGCCTTTTAAAATTCAAAACATTGTCACTAATTTATAATATGCTTCCATATCTGTGTGAGTGAGGGAGTGTGTGTGAGGGAAAAATATCAGATTGTAACATCCGGGATACCAAGGATAGGTTGAGCAATCGAGCCTTAAATATTATGTTCCATGCCTTCAGAACTCCACGCTCTGATTGTCATGAGGAAATTAGCAAATAGTTGATTGCCAATTAGGCATGTCATATTGAAGGGGGGGGGGGGGGGGGGCGTCAGAGAGCAGTTAAGAACGGCCCATTACCCGGAGTTAAATGAGGTCTTTATAGACTATGTAACCTAGGAAGGCCACATTGCAACAGGGTCCAAGTTCAAGCCCACATGTATTGATTATGTGATCATACTGTGGCAACAAAATAATCAGATTTGGTTTAAGAAGCATGTAAAGAGATTTTCAACACAATGTAATCAACTGAACAGAGATTCATTGTGTTCAGTCAAAGGGTTCTGTCCAAAACAGAAGTTCTGCCTGGAGAATTGCTTCATAACAGGATGTATTTACAGACCCAGTTCCCTTTCTAAGCATCTCCCAGGACATGCCTAGAGAAATGGGTTGAATATCTTTACAATGGTATTGGATTTAGTGTAAGCTATTTGATGCTGGACAAGTTAGGAGGATTGGTCTTGGTATAAATGTATTGTGTATAACTATTTAAACGTTGCACGGTTTAGGCATAAAGCTATTTAGCTAAAACTGCCAAGAGACAGCTGCAGAAACACCCCAGGCACAGACCACGGTGTTAACATCTTATGTAGCTAGCTAGCTGTTTCCAGGCAGTTATGTCAACACCCTTCGTACTGGTTAGCTCAGAGCTGTACAAGTTAGGCTACTTACCCGATCCGGCGGTGGTGGAGCAAAACGGAAGACTTTGTTTTCCCTACGTTTGCGCTGTTGAGCTAGTATTCTGGCAGGAGGAGGCATCAAATCATGATCGTAAGTCCTGTAGCGCAAATGCCATCCAATATCCGAACGATTGGAGTGGATAACACTAGAAATGTTAGGAGGTTTTTCCTTCTCATAGCGCGGGAAGCCAGTCACATGACCCTGGCACTAGGCTAATACAGAGCCATAGAAAAAGATCTTCTATGGCTCTGGGCTAATATATTGGCATAGCATTTTTTTTTTTTGCTGCTTCATATTGGCCTATATATTTTTTATATCTGGTAACCTGTGAATGCATCTTGTTTGAAAAGTAAGACAAATCTATTTATCGTAAAAAAGAAACAAATATATTTTCGACAAACATTGACAAGTAGAAAATCGAAACCAAAGCTTAGGCTACTTCATTCCACATCACACTGAGCGATTCCAAATGTGTCTCTGAACGACCAGCAGCCGAAGGAAAATCCCATCCCAACAAAAAAACATTCCCATTCACAGACGAATGAAAAACTCACAAATGTCAGCATATGGAGAAATCAGACCCTTTAATCACCCTTTGTGACTCAGAAACATTCCTAGCATAGCATCCTGGCAACAAGGGCTTAGAGAAGCGCATCGATTGTGTGTGACGGCCGTGTCTGCTAGTCACGGGGCGGGACTGGGCTGCGACTGAGACCCCGACTGAGTGACCTTGTCGAGAGGACGCCTCCCGACTCCCAACATCGCTCAGGCAGGCCGAAAGTGCCGCTCTATGGAGCCCCAAAACAAGTAGACAGCTAATGAATGTGATTAATGAACCGACCCATCATAGGATTTGAGAAGTTTCTTGACGTCTCAAAGGAACAGGAAACCGCAGGGGAGTGGGTGATTTAGACATATATTCAGTATTGTTTTGTGTGCTGTTCAAATGGACTGATACTACTGGCTTACAACTGCAAAGACTTTCTGAAAGGGCAGCCTACTGGTCCACAGTTTTCAAGAATCGGCCGTCAGTGTCTGTCTACTGAGATCTAGTAACATGTGAAAATATCCAGGTCAGCAACTTTCCCAAACAGCTGAGAGCTGCTACCCAAAAAAACTGTCAAACTCAGCAACAACATCAGCTTAACATATAAAGCTACGTGTTTATGTTGTTTGAAAATAAAACTACATTTGACTACTTCAGCAGTAATTACACATCTTGGATTAAACTGCTTTTTCACTTCCTTGATTACAGAGAGGTTTGGAAAAAAAGCTTAAAATTACTTCAGAAGTTCCTGACCCAAAATAGGCAGGCTTTAAGCAGCCATGGCCTGGCTGAGAAAACCGTACAGTATTTCATGTTTTTCTGCCGTTGGTTATTCTCGTCTCTTCGCCATAGGCTTCAGATAAACTTTCCTTGATGTGAAAGACATATTTAAAAAACCACGATTACAGCCTTTGGGAGTTCTGTATAAATATATATTCAATCAAACAGGGCAGCTCCCCACTCTCCTGTTTTGCTTCCCCTGGTTTCCATTCCAGCCCGTTTTCCTCTCGTGTGTTTGATGACCTGAGAGGTCAACGTTGTTTCTCCATGGCTGCACGTGCTGCAGAGATCCTCTTCCTGCTCCTTACTCATGTCTGTCTATCAGAGAACGTGGCTCCTTCTGCATGCTTTTAGCCTCCTTGTGTTTTTGCTGTCCAAGGTGGTGCTGCTGAAGCTGTTTCTTGAGTGAAACAGAGCTTAGTTGATAGGGATCTGTCTAAATGCACTTCATCACAGGTACTTAAAACACTAGTGGCTCAGGTAAACTGTCAGAAGTGACCAACTTGTCCAACGGATCCTTGATTTAAGTTCCCAGATCTTCCTAAAAGCTCTTAAGCAAATAAATATCTTACCTGTCATAGTATGTGACAGCCAACACACCAATTGTTTGTGTGATAGGGGCCAGGGGTTGAAAGAAGAAGGGTGAGGATGGAGGGGAGAGTGAGGACAGAAAGTGAGATAGAGCCAGTTTGTCAAGTTTCTTCCTACGGCAAAAGTCTACCAGGTCCTGGCAACCACAACAAAGAAAATCGACAATGGGAAGCGGCGCTTCTGTAAACGTTGTCGGTGGCGCCTAATCTTTCTCCTGTCTTTAATGTGGCTTACATCTTCCTCCCAGGCCTCCAGCGTCCTGCTGATTTACACCGAAACACTGAATCCCTGTCCCAGCAGACGCCAGACTAACAAATCACGTCAGGTTTTCTCTGCTGGTCGATCTGGAGGAGAGGAGGATGTTTCCTGGCTCCCATGGAGATCGTACGGTAAGGCACAATCAATCTTCAAGTGTTGTTAGTCGGAAGGAGAAGTGAGGATGTGGATTTGTACAGTCCTGTCCTCCACAGCAGTCAGGCTGAAGAGGGATTGGTAAGGGAGTGAGGACTGTGCAATACAGATATATCTCATCAGGATATTTCAATTCAGGAGTGTTGCTCAGCTTGAGCTTTGCTTGATATCAAGGCCCTGAAAGTCATTAAGGTGGTAACCAAGGCTACCAAGGCATCTGGCTGTGAATGTACTGCGTTACAATATGAACCAAGGGAGGTGCAGGCAAGAAAGAGGGTGAAATGGTTTCACTAACGCAGGTATCCAATGCAGACATAGATATGAAACTGAAATGTTAAATCCCTGGACCTCAGTATGGATCATTTCAGGCTTATACGTTACAGTAAGGAGATGTCTGGAAATTCCTTTGAAAGCTCTGTGTAAAAACCTCCACCGGCTACAGAGAGGGTCCCATGCCAACCAGCACTTTTGTTCACTCTGCTCACAGAAGCTACTGGGCACAGAATGGGAAAAATGAAGGAACTTAATGCCTTAACATTGTAAATATTTATGTCCACCCCACTTCCCCGAAACGTATTTCATTCCAACAGAGGTATTGGCACTGAGAAGCCACATCCACTGCATCTCAGGACAGGGTTTTTTATGGCAGCACCCAAATTGCAGGGTCACTGTCGTAATGCTTTAACTTCATGGTTGATTTTTCATAGTAACTGACAAACTGTGTAGAGAGCTGAGGAGAAACTCATACACAGTCTAATATATGTACCTGCAGTGGTTACCATGACTACCATTTCATTATAAAGTGACAACCTATCATTACCAGAGTCTAAAACTTTTTTATTGATTTTGTTAATTTACAATTGCGCAATAAACAGCTGATGTTTCTCCATGGAAATTGAAAGAAAAAAAATGGATTCACATTTCTACATGCATTGGGGTCAGTACTTAACGACAGGATCATTCGTTACCCATTCTTCGTACGGCTGTTGTAAAAGTATTTGAGACAACTTTCTAGGTTAACGACAGCCATGATATCTTCCTGTTTTACATGTGATGAGGTCTTCAGATGCCTGTCAGGGAGTCTGGCTCCACTCCCTGCATCAGTTGGGCACCATCTCACTCAGTCTCTTGGATATTAGAAGGAGCCTCTTTACCACATACTTTCCTTTTCGCTCCTGGCAAAAATCTTTTACTAGCTTCCCCGTCTTTATGGCACCATTAAGACATTTTTGGCCTCCTAATTTCCCCTCTGAAAATTGTATAATTGAGAAGAAAAGAGGAAAGGATTGTACCAAAACAAAACAACATGGAAAAAAAAGATTAAAAGAAGGTGACGACAATTTAGTACAATCATTCTCAAAGTTCTGTATTAGTGCATGGTCTGTCTAATATAATCCAATGGATTGGAATACTGTACACAAGCACAATTTGTATGTCGCTTTGGATAAAAGTATCCGATAAATGAAGAAATGTAATTCTAACGTACATATTAAACAGCATGCATCAGAAGGAGCCCGAGACCAAACCAGCGTGTTCCCTCCAACTCCTCTAAACTCTCCCGGTTTCTAATCCAGAACTACAAAGGACTGCCAGGAGTTTAATATGGTGCAGATCTCCTCTGTAATGCAGAAGGGTGGGAAGAGTCAGACTTGACTTATCAAGGAACGTCGGCTATTTCCTCTGGTCTGGCTTTCCTCAGGGACAGGAATACCGATGGGCATATCTCCCCTCTTCAGATCCCCCATTCATTTAAGTGCATGGAGAGGATCCATCGTAGCTTGTCTCACATCCTGTGATGCGGCAGGAAGACTCCACGTGCTCCAGCCCCACCATCACCCGTGTGTTTCCTTCATGCACATGATACTGTTACATGTCCACATTTATTGACATCTCAATTGTTCACACAAAACCAAACGAAACAGTTGTCCCATCAACAAAGCAAGACATTAAATATTTATAAACTGATGTACTTTTTGAGGTCCATTCTGGCATGTAGTCCAATACAGAAGACCCAAAATGATTCATGCTAAGCTGTTTGATTAAACAAACACAAACGGTATAATCATCAGGGGGGAGAATGTTTGGACCTTGGTTAGGAGAACGCAAGCAAACAGGGATCCCCAAACATCTCCACAACGACGTAAACGAAGGCACTGTTTGTTGTTTCAATCCTCAACCAGACACGCTGTTTGTCTAACCACAGATCAAACCCTTTTGTTTAGGCTACAAAGTGCTACTGTCTTTGGAGAATGCTGAATACATTGACAGGAAATGTTCAGTGTTTTGGTTTACTTTGGAAGACACCCAGAAAGTTTGTTTCTGGAGTTGGAAAGAGTGAGTTTCATTCCAGGCTAACTGTTTGCCACAGCATGGAGTAGAAACAAAATGCAAGTAGAAAAAGGCTGGCTGAACTTTTGTGTTTAGACAAATTAATATGAAGGTAAATCCACTCAAATTGACCTTCTAAAATCGACTGAATTGCTTTGCAAACAACCAGCCTGACTGGTAAAGGTGAGGCTCTCTCTTTAATCAGTGCTTTTTAGATGAGCACAACCTTCTGGAGAGGCAGTAAATCATTAAACGTATATAGAAGGTGGACCATATTTTCTAACCCCGACTGCCCTTCCTCTACATGGGCTTGGCACATCTACCACATCTGCTCAAGCCTCCAGGAAGACCAATCTAGGCCAAGGAGCTTTTGGGAGAGCTGATGGAGGGCATCGACCCCATTTAGTCTAAGAAGTCATGGCGAGGCTGCCTGAAGGCGTGCTTGTCTGAGAGGGAGTGTCACGTGTGGATTCAAGAGTGTGGAATCCCAGGGTAAGAGGGGCTTTGCTGGAAGCCACAAAGTTTGAGCCTCAGAATGCCATGAATAAACCAAACAAAAAAACGTGACCACCATAAACGGTCACGTTTCTAGGATCTTTGTCTTCGATGGGAAGAGGAGATGCAGGGTAAATTTAGTCGTAGTTAAAACCGCCAGGCCTTTATCTAATTGCACAGCCCAATTCATGCATTACGTTAACAGCAACTGCAGCATGTGTCCTGTGGTAGAAATTTCTACCACAATCCTCAATTTGTATGCATTGATTCTGCATAGAATGACATTGGGCCAGCACAGTGTTATTTCTGAATTTTCCCTGTGCAAGCATGTAATTTATCCTATGCTGGGCACTAGGTCTGTAAGTCTTGACATTGGGACCACAAAAAGCAACCAACATCCGTGTTAGATCAGTTATCACTCTGAGCTAGAACGTTCCTGCGCAGTCAATATAGTAAACCGTGAGTTCTGGTAAATTGGAAACACACACAAACCTTTTTTTTCTTCTTAATGCTTCTAAGGGCCTTGTTTAAAAAATTTCATTTTCAGATGGCACATTTTCCAAGTACAGCACCCATTAACTATAAAATGTTGCTTCTGAATACAGGTCTATCCTTAGCCTGAAAGCTGGCACTTTGTCTGAGACATTACAGCAGATTAGCCAAACTAATGTTTAACAGGCTGTTTTGAGAGGCATGGTGGTTCCAGACTCTCATTATCACCCACAGTCCACCTCAGACAGGCCTGTCCTTGAGTGCTCCTGGATGGGGAGACAGTGATCACCTCAGAGCTGGAAACCAGCAACCCAAGACACGCCGTGAGAACCCTCACTTACTGCTTGCTAGGCTCACCAGAGAGAGAGAGACAGAGAGAGACAGAGAAAGAGACAGTTGGTTTTGATAAACTGCACCCTGTAGAATTTAATTCAGTTTTTCATGACAAGAAACTCAAGCAGTATAGAGCTTCTCAGGTTTTGGGACAATAACTCAGGTCTTAAAGAGCTTTCACACACGCCTGATCTACCACAAGGAGGTATTAGCTTAGGGATCATAAGTAAATATTTTCATGTCTGAGACAATTACTCATCACTCATGCATCTGTGTCCTCATCGACTACCTATCTGGACTCTACTTTCAGCCTCCATCTCACAGTGGCGTGAGGCACTGACTGAGTTTAGCCAGTAGAAGGAATGCTTCACTGAGGCGAACACACCAACCATTCCCAGACGTACTCCCTGGCCGTATCGCACAAGGATTGTAACTCTTACTGCCTAGACAACCTCCCCATTAACAATGATTGATTCTTACGGTTTGGGAGACAAACCACGAAAATGATACAAAGTTTGGATCATCTGAAGATCGGATCAACAGAGACTTTGATTGAGCCAGAAAACACAACTAACAATAAATCAACTTAGCAACTTAAAGAAACACAGTTGCTCTGGGAATAAATGTTTTCGGTGTCCTCTCTTGGAGCTGAATGGATCAAAAGTGGATCAGCCAAGGAGTGACGTGAGATAGCTGGTGAAAAATATTTTCTTTATTATGTCTCTTTTATGTTTGTCCAATGCATCTAGGTCACATTCAAAACAATTCCATATCCAGCCCACGCTAACATCACACACAATGGATTGCTAAACTGACCAATATTTGGTTGATTTTTGACCACTAGGATAACACAGTTCCTGCCCAAAAGGAAAGAGGGGGAGAGAGAGGGAGAGAGAGAGAGAGAGAGAGAGAGAGGGAGGGAGAGAGAGAGAGAGAGAGGGGTACAGAGAGACAGAGTGTATGTTGGTCACCATTAAAGATGGTGGATCATGATGTCATACAGTACATACATACTAGTATCAATATTACTGTAGGAATAAGTAAATGAGCTGACAACTGTAAACAAACTACCGTCCCAGAAGAGCTCAGCTCTGCGGTACTCAAAACATATCCTACTTCTCCATCAAGTCTCTGAGCCCCACAAGAAGGCCTGTCGTCCATCGCCCATTCTATTTAGGAAGTTCCCAACCAACTTATCATTATCATAAGAAGTCTCCATCAAATCACACGCTCCATGAGTCTTGCGATGTGGCGAATAGCTCAGTGGAAGAGGACACCAGCTATTATGCAGGGTGGACACACTTTCACGCGACCACGCAGGTCACGGTTCCAAACCCTCAATGACCCTCCGCCCCCAATACCGTTCCTCCCTCGATGACACAGCTCCTTATGGACAGACTGAACACAAGACCACACACACACACACAAAGAAAGACACACAGACACACACACACTGAAAATTGGGGTCTCGTTATGATTACGCTCAACTCTTGCTGCCAAAATATTCATAACAGAAACAGATGGAGACAGTTATCACATTCACAACGATTATAGCGACACCTCCTAAACAGTGGGCGGTGAGGGAAAAGAAGAAAAAAGGCAGCTTGGCGTTGGTTTCCGTGCGCTTCCCTCACAAGTGAGACGCCACAGCGAGTAGCCGTCTTAACCCTCTGCTGATGGACGCCTGCGTCAGTGTGGCCCAGACCTGGGTTCTGCTGCTGATTAAACGTTATGGCGTGACATGTGGGGTGGTGAATAACAGGGAGTCTGGGCCATTTCGGCCCGTGCTAGTGGTGAATGTGGCTCAGTGAATGCAGAGTTGACCAAGTAGAATAGAAAAAGGGAGAGAGAGATGAGTGTGGGCCAAACCACAGCTGGAGAGATTACAAGCGTTGGATTAGAGGCTAGGGGTTGGGGCAGCGGGGATGGGAATTAAACTGATGGGGAGGAACTGAACCGTTCAACCGTGAACCGTGCATCCACGTTATTAAAGCCTCAGTGTCACCACCAGGCAAGTAGAAGTACCTTCGACATGGACGTGTACTGCAGCCATCTTGGACACCCAAACCTTTCATTTCAATCAGCGGAAAGTGTTGTTAGCCTGTCTCATCTCCAGCAGGGCTGGGAAAGTCTTGTCACTCAGGGGAAAAGGTTGGTTAACAACCGCACAGCTATGCTGAGGGACAAGACTTTACCAGCTCTGCTGGAGAATCGTCCACATACCAGCTGGACCAAACTTAAAAATCAAAATCTTGATCTCGGCCGACGCCATCATCATCGTCGTGGTGACTAAGGTTGTTTTTCTGGTTGCTCATGCGTCAACTGAAGGATTGGCATCCCATGAAAGCAGCTCTAAACTGGGACTCAACGTAACTCAACAGTACACAGGCTACGTAGGGTTTCCGCTGCTGTCAGACAGATAACAGCTCCTCGTAAAATCGAACCAGAGCCTCAATGAAAGAATGAGAACATTCTGGAAAACGAGAGAGAAATGCAGAGATATAAACAGAAAGACAGCGTGAGAGCCAGGGAGCTTTGCTGTGCACATCATGATGAAGTTATATTCAGTTAGCTTCTTCTGTAGTGGATGACTGTGTACCAATCAGTGTATCATCGTAAAAAAAAACAAAAAAAACACAGCCACAGCCTGGGTTCAATAGCAGGGTTCAATATCTGGGTTTGGTATCAGAGGGGGAGAGTTAGAGCACAAGATGTCCCAGGGATTTTATGATTATGATCATAAAAAGTAGCATATGGAGAGTGAGAGTGAAATAAAGCAGGCAGGGTCTGGAAAGAGCAGACTAAATATTGGATGGCAAGTTTTGAGTCTGGCCTGCCATTGAAAACAACATGACAGGGTCCACCTGAAAGATTTCACCTATGATCTGTGTCCCAGATGAAGGCTGACTTCATCATTGGCCCACTTAAATGGAGTTTCTTGTTGCACATGAGTTACCCATAATCCTTTATCTGAGCCATCCAATAGTGTGTTGTTTAGAGACAGGGTTCAATGACAGAAAAGTGATGTGTAACAGATGCTGTCTGCACCCCATCCTCCAACAATACGACAAAGAAATATGACATATTCAAAGTCAAAAGACGAACTGTTCTTTCACCATATATTCTATCTGTAATCAACCAGGAATGCCAGCCAATCTGAAGCCATAATAAAAAAAATTACTTTAAGAGACACACAAAGTTAAAATAACTCATGTCATATAAGTAATTTCCACATAACAAATTGTTTTCTTTTTTTTTGGTTCATGCTGTGGTAAAATTACCTTTTTAGTGTTTTTTTCCATGACAAAAAATGTTCCACAAAGGTAATATTGAGCTAATATACAGAGCCAAACTTTCAGTCTTTTATCAACAAAGTTGACGGCATTACTGTGAACAACTGCCACCATCCTATCGCAACATTGTGTTGGATCAATTGCAATCCATAGGGGGAGACGTTTAGCAGATGTTTGACACTAGACCACACGCATATTCAAAAGGGCATTTCAGCATCACATCCCTCCAGAGACCTATAAACACCCATGACACACTGAGGGGAGGAGAAGACCACAACTCTCTTTGACGATCAGCGTTTGTGTCAGCTAAGACATGGTACGAGGGTGCTCAGGCTGTCAGAAGAGTTAAAATGTCTGTTTGAAAACAATTTAATTCAATCTGAGTGTGATGATAAAAAGGGGCCATACATGTTTTTTCTTCCTATAATCAGACTGGATTCAACTGAATACCTTGTCCTGTGTTTCCTCCAGAGAGACAGAGACAGAGAAGAGGTAGATAGACAGACCCACCGTCAAATTAAGTTCATCATGATTTTTTTGTTGCCATGTGAACATTTGCTCCATAAAGTTTTGCGTCTGGTCAAATAGTGAGCGGCTACACCTAAACCTGAAGAAAACTAACCTCAAAGACACCATCCACCATATCAAGCTGATCCTTAAATGCTCCAAAAGACACACACCTATGGCTCGGCACCAGGTTGTTCTAGTGTCGCAGTGTTGTAGCAACCGTGCAAAACCTCGGTTTCTCTGTCTCCCACTGTCCAACTGGCCAACCTCCCTTCTTTCCAAGACCTACATCCCGCCAGCCCCAATCTGCTCCAAAATGTTCCAAAATAACCATTCTGGGCGCACCACTCTAAACCAGCTACCTCAGCATCTCCCCCTGCGTTGGACAGATGGTCCCCCTGCTCTGGATTTCAACAAGAGGGTGGTGGTGCGTGGCACGTGGTGCCATGCCTGGTCCCAGCAGAGCACCATTGTACTGTCAGCTCCACAGTTCTGGCCGAGGCTTTACCCTCCGTTTTTCCATGGCTCAATCCATTTTTGTAAACGTTGTCATTTGGGCAGGTCGTCTTCGCTTCTCAGAGAGGGCAGCGTCTTCAAAGGCAGGCCCGTGGGTTTCCGTGGAAAACCTATGGAGTCCTTCACGTGCACGACATGATTAGATTATGAATGAACAGGGGGCTGTGGAGGAAACAGATGTGGTTTCTCTGGGGTTCACTTCATAAGTCACACGTGCATCATCCACCCCCTTGCACCTCAGGAGAAACCCCACCACTCCATATGACCATGAATCCCCTTTATTACTCGCGGACCCTGCTCTAGTCCCTCAAAGAGAATAAGTTATTGGCACAGACATCTGACAAATTAACAGTGGCACAAACCTGCTCCCCTGGCCTGCTTCAAAGCAGGCTTGGTATTATATATCATAGTCTGTGTGGCGCTGGAATGCACGGGCAGGCTGGGAGAAATGCGTTCAAATCAAAGCAATCACGTTGAGGAGAGTTAGAGACATCTCCACCCCCTTCCGAGTCTCTGGTCCTGTGTGTTTTGGTTTGAGAGAAGGAGCGGTGATGGTGATTGGTTGATCCCCGACTGCTGTCAGAAGTCAAAGCCTCATACACGTGCCCTTGTCCCGCCACCATGAAATGATTTGCTTTCAAATGACATCAAGCTGGTCCAGTAAGAAAGGTTGTGCTTTCTGTAGCATGAAAAGCAGTACGGACACATTTTTGGACACATTTTTGTGGTCCTGTGGCCACCTGAAATGGCATTGAGAGCCTCACCTCTCTATCTCTACTTTCTCTCTTCATCCCTTTGTCTTTCACATACCGGGGAGAGGAGAGGAGAGGGGAGGAGAGGGGAGGGGAGGACAGGGGAAGACAGAGGAGGGGAGGACAGGGGAGGGGAGGGGACAGAAGAGGAGAGGACAGGAGAGGAGAGGAGAGGAGAGGACAGGAGAGGAGAGGAGAGGAGAGGAGAGGAGAGGAGTGGAGTGGAGAGGAGAGGAGAGCAGAAGAGAAGAAAGCAGTGTAGAGGAGAGGAGAGCAGAGGGGAGCGGAGAGGGTTCTGTTATCATACAGACGTTTCCTCTATCTCCCATGCTCAGGTTTTTCATGCTGTGAAAAACAAAACCGTCATCCGCCAGCATACAATACTTCCTTTTGCTGAGCAGCAAAGAATGTGAGTGACGCATCCAGAATCACAAAAAACAACATAAATTATAGGTTTAAAGATACACCTGAGGAAGGATGGATGGAAAGTCCATAAAAGAGAACAAGGGACAATTGGCCAGATGTTTTTATCTGTGGTGAGCTGCTGACAGATGTGAGATGATCCGATGACCTGAAGCACAGACTTCCTCTGTAGCAGGGAGTAGAAGACCCAGGTCAGCTGGTGGAGCTCATGGCTTCGGCCTGGGAGAATGGCAGGGCTTGTGATGCGTGACACCGGCCCTGCATCTCATCTCTAATTGAGTTTCAGAGATGTTATTCACACAGCCTCAGACTGGACAGACAGGCCCTGGGTTGATGAACAGAGGCCAGGAGTCATCGCTGAGCTCCCTTCACTCGACAGATCCAGCTCCGACCGAGCAGCCTGCCCAGAGACAGCAGGATGAGAGGTCAAAGTTGGGAAGTCAGGGAATGAAAAGTGATCCCTATCAGTGTTTCACCCACTCTGGCTTTCTCGATCGATCTCGGTCGCTCTCTCTCTCTCTCTCTCTCTCTCTCTCTCTCTCTCTCTCTCTCTCTCTCTCTCTCTCTCTCTCTCTCTCTTCCTCTCTCTGTCTCCATTTCTCTCTGTGTCCCCCTTTCTCCCTCTACCTCTCTCTCCAGGTGTCTCAGAACATCTCTGTGTGAGTCGTGATTCTGGAGATGAGAGGCAGCCAGGAGCGCTTTAGGTCCTTGACCAGCTGCATGGTTCTAATGAAGAGAGGCAGGGCTGCCTCTGACAAGAAAAGACACCAGGAAAAACTCATAGTTTATTTTGTGCCCCGTCATAAAATCGCTGCATTCTAAGAATATCGGGCCACTCTGGAAAATGAAGCTCATTTATTGAGTAGCTGACCTCTGTGTCAGAAGGTCTGTAAACTTGCTTGGGTTGAGGTTGGAGCAGGAGGATTTGGGGTTTTATTGCCTGGTTTGCTACAGGATATTGATGGCTTTTTAATAAGCAGGTCAGGCTTTACTCATGCGCAAGACCTTTGACCTTTGACTCACTTTCAAAGCAGAAGGTTGTTATCAACCTAATTTTCTCTGCTTCTAGTTTGAAAATATGTGTGTTCACTCTACAGCTCAGCTGGTTAAGGGACGCAGTGCCCTAAAACAACACTTTCTGCAGTACGTTGTTCCTCTACCAGGTTACCGGTTTGCTGACATTTTGAAACTAGATGTCGGACATCGGTCTCTAAAGCCCTCTGAACGACCACCTGGAAATCTCGATTCCTACCTGATCTTCATGTGTTTTGCTGATCCTGGACTTTCCAGCCCTGTAGCTGACCACTGGCAGAGCCTAAGCAGGGCAACGCTGATGCAGAACTCTGAATTTGTGGGACGTCACTGACAACTGTTGGCTTTTATTCTTATTGCATAATCGTCTCCAGCTTTGAGAGTCAACTGAGAGTTTTTATTTGTCTTCTTTGAGGGTTTAGGTTTGTTATAGGTGCTGATCTGTGGGCATCTGTAAAGTCCTCCGTGACACTACTTGAACTGTAAAAAGGACTAAACAAATTAAATGATAATTGATTTGACTCTTCAAAAACCTTGGATGTGCAGGACAGTCTGAGGCAAGGTCCTCAGCACCCTAAGCATATTCTGTTTGTATATGCCAAAGGAGCACAAACAAGACATTGTTGGATTGCATAGCATGCCTTAAATCACATTCTACCTCCATCCCCTGGGCCAGCCCCTGGAGAGGCTTGTGGGAGCCCTCACCAGCGCATGTGATCCAGGGGTGGAACACACGGACTGCAACATTCCCACACAATGTGCTCACAGTTCCATCAGAACCCGAAGCGTTCCCACGGAACGCGTTCAGGATTCTGTCAGCCGTGTCAGCAAAACGTCATTTTCCCGTCGCCGTCTAGGTTCTCCGAGCACAGCTGCTTAGGATCAGGGGTGAGAGGGTGAACCCGGGAGGCGGGCGCGGCGGCGGAGTCCTCCAGGGTGAACCGGCTCCCACACACCCTCCTGGCTGTCTGGGCTGCGCCTTGTCAGGCCTACGCAGTCTGGGCTCAGCTTTTCCAGCGCTCAGTCATCCATCCAAGCTAATTAAGCCTATTCGTGAGGGAACATCGCTTTCGTAAGGGAAGCTATGTTTGTATTCCCTCAACTCTCTGTCCTCCAACACCAAGAGTTGTGCAGAAGAGAGGAAAAAGCATAACTATTGCATCAGTTGTCAGTTGCTATTATATTCTCTTCTGGTACTAGTTATATAAAATATTATTTTGTCCTGACAAAAATAATGTACATTTGTTTTTCTCTGAAAACACTCTATGGGTGACCTTTGACTTCCCTATTTTGACCTTCAAACTAAATATAAATCAAGCTTTATGCAATGATTGTTGCGCTGGTGACTAAATATCAAGTTAATTCACCAATCCTTATGATGAACATTTGGCAAGCTTTATGGCAAATTTGGTATTTCCCTGAAATTTTTAAATTTTTGAAGTACAAACAGTGGGAGGTTGATCAGTACTCAAACAAACAAACAAATACTAAACAATGAAGCATGTTGAGCTGGGATTATATTTAGAAATGTGTTGTCAATTTATCCTTGTTGAATGAGGCCACAGGTCACTCCAAGGTGGGTTCACTAATAGCAAATTGAAACCAGCTATGGAAATCTGTAAACGCATTGTGTCAAACATCCATTTTCTGTTAGAGACACACACACACACAAACACACGTCTCGATCACACACCTCTGCCCACATAGCCACACACAAAACATACACTCACAGACGCAACCCACACAATGTATAGCAACGTCCAACATAAGTCCTGCATGGGAGCAACATAAAAAAAAACTTTGGTTCTCACAAAGCCTCACGTTGTGCGAGCTTTATCAGCTTATAAAGCTGTGCCTCGGTAAAAGCTTGTTTTGTGTGTCTGTGTGTGCTTGTGTGCCCCTCGATAGGAACAACACTGCAAGGACCGCGACACACAAATAGGACTGGCAGGGGTCTAGCTCACCATGTCTTTATGTGAAACATTGTAAAGTAACTGCATGTATGGGAGAGGAGAGGGTGCAGGGGACTGGCTGGGCTTAACAAGCACATCACACAAGGAGAGTCTCTGTGTGATTGGACAGGCTCAGGACAGGTCAGCCAGGGGGAAAGGGTGAGTCACCCATGTGCTTGTTTAATAAAACAGAGAAGGAGACAGAGAGAGACACAGAGAGAGAGAGAGAGAGAGAGAGAGAGAGAGAGAGAGAGAGAGAGAGAGAGAGAGAGAGAGAGAGAGAGAGAGAGAGAGAGAGAGAGAGAGAGAGAGAGAGAGAGAGAGAGAGAGAGAGAGAGAGAGAGAGGGGTGGGTGGGTGGGTGGGTGGGTGGGTGGGTGGGTGGGTGGGTGGGCAGGAGAATGAGAGGGAAATAGAGAGAAAGAGGGTGAGGAAGAGAATACATTATATGGATTAACTAAGAACTCAAACCGCAATTACATTAAATTGTATTCATTTAGCAGATGCTTTTATCCAAAGCGATGAGCAAAAAAGTGCATATCAAAAGTGCAATAGAAATTCAAGGATGAAAAGTGTATAGTTCCACAGTATTGGAACTATATATGTCATTCAAGGAACAGCCTGTATTTGCTCCCCTGAGTCATCACTCAGGCTAACCAGGCTCTGTGATTTAAGTTCTTACAAAACTGTGGTCAACACTCTTGTTATTAGCTGGCTGCACTGAAGCTTGTTTGTTCCTTGTTATTTAAAAGAAGTATTGACCTGCTTTGTAAAACGGTCTTTGGGTTCCGGAACAGAGGATGAGGGGGTCGAGTTGTTAGGAATGACTGCCCACGTCCTGTCAGACCCTGCATGCTCCTAGTTTGAGCTGCCTTCCAAAAACAACTCCGTTTGGCACCAGCCAGTCACTTCTGGAGCCGAGGTGAAAACTTGTTCCACATTTGTGGCGTTTTTTCACTTGACTTTCCAGACCAAAATACCATATTGTCTCAGCTTACTCTCTCCCCAGAGGGCGGTATTAATAAATCCGTCATTCGTCTAATGCAGTATATGTCATGAAACACTGTGAGGCCTTTTAGACTTTCATTGACACAGCGTAGGCTAACACAACATTGCTGGCCTAAGTGACTATGTGTGTAGGGGTGTGTGTGTGTGTGTGTATATGTGTGCATTTGAGTGTGTAAACATCTGTTTGTGTGCCTGCATATGTGTGTGTTTATGTGCGTATACAGTATGTGGATGTATGTGTGGGAATATGTATTGTGTGTGTAAGCATGTGTGTGTGTGTGTTAAGTATGTGTGAGTGTGTGTGTGTGTGTGTGTGTGTGTGATGATTGTCCATAGCGTGACTCTGCTCTGATTGGTCACCTTGTCCCCCAGGCCATCTGAAGTTGGCCAGGTCTGCAGTCCAGGGGTGCAGATTCCTGTCTGTTGGAATATTATGAATTCCTTATGTCTTCAGCACATACACACACATACAGACACACACTCACATGCACTGACATGAATGCACACACACACACACATACAGACACACACTCACATGCACTGACATGAATGCACACACACGTGCATCAACACCATTCTCTAGTCCTTCTTCCACGGTCTTACCCAACACACTGTGGATAGTGGATGCATTATTATTGTTGACCACAAGGTGGGGCTACACAACCGGTCTTTTTTTTAAATCCAACATTTGAATGTTGACTCAACACTGAGGTGTTTTCAAACTGTCCACGCTGTTTGCAGAGTCGCTTTTACAGATTGATGCATTGCATATTGATATTTCTTGAAACTTAACAGTATTGTTGTTGTCATAAATCAAAAGAATTAAATCAATCGCCACTCCCATCCAAAGTGTGGGGCTTTCACGTTGCACAGGGTCTTCTTTATATATAACAGCCACACCAATTGCTTTATATAGCTTTACTGTTTATGGTTGGCTAATAATAGCTAGGCTCCACAGTGATAGTTTAGTTGCCTGTCCAGCCTGTTTTTAGAAAGCACTCAGCCCCAAGAATTTATACCACCTAGGCTGTAAGGAGAATTACAGATTTCACAGCCTGCTTTATGAGCCAGAACAATAACAGGTTATTGTATTGTACATACATGACCCCCCACAAACACACACTTTAGGACTGTAGCTTGTAGTTGTATCTCCCTTCCAGTATTTGCATTCTGTGAAACAACAGTGCCCTCTATAGTTAGTTTGTATGCTTGTTCAGGACTGTTGTAACAACATTACAATTGTTATTGACATGCGTTTGTCTACAAATGCCATCAAACAAAATCTAAAACAAATAGAGATAGGAGAGTGTTGTATGACAGAAGTACTACCAGGAAGAGATACACAAGTGGAAAAGGCCCCTGTATTTGTCTCTATCAGAAACATGTATAAGTGAGTTGAAGCACAGTGCAGTTTTCATCACGTCATCATCTTCCTTATGGTTCTGAATTTCTGCTTATTGAAAAGGTTAAAAAAAACTACCGGAATGTCTTTTAAGAAATCATTCTATATGAACTGTTTATCTTTGGTCTATATTTATTATAGATTACATACAAAGGTATAGCCCTGCCTCTATCATTAAACTGGGAATACAGCAATAAAGCAGCAGTCCTGATGCCAATCTCTGTGAAGATGAGTGAGATTTCAGTAGATATCACAGGCTTGCAATATTGCATCCAGGATTCTCTACCCATGGAGTTGGAGGGAGGGGGGGGGGGTGTTGCCATGGATACATTTTGAGTTCCTTTGAACAGCAAAAGTGATTATTCTTCCTCCTTCTCTCAGTCTTTCACTTGTTTCCTTCACCAGTACATCCCATCTTTTCACAGACACCAATGCAAGAAAAACACGTCTACACATATATTAGGCCGAAAGGTCAGTTATCTAGTGCAATTAAAGACACTGAACGTTTTATAAAGTGCATCATCTCCAGTTTGCCAAAGCGTTCTTACTGCATTCCTTATCGTATATCCCAATATATTTCATACAGTTGTTGTTGTTGTTGTAACATATATATTTGTAAAAAAAAAGTTTTATATTTTTTGATTGATGTATTAGGGTTCTATTGAGTAAATCTTTCACATCATTTTAGTTCTCTCTTTCTCTCTGTGTGTCTCTGTCTGTCTCTGTCTCTGTCTCTGTCTCTGTCTCTGTCTCTGTCTCTGTCTCTGTCTCTGTCTCTGTCTCTGTCTCTGTCTCTGTCTCTGTCTCTGTCTCTATCTCTGTCTCTGTCTCTCTCTCTCTCTCTCTCTCTCTCTCTCTCTCTCTCTCTCGTCTCTGAGGAACAATATGTACCATTCAGAATAGACATTGCCAAGACAATTCTGCATGATGCAACCTGAAGAAATGAAGGGGTTCCGTGTCCTCTCTGACAGTGATGTACAGTGACAGTTAAAGAGCAGCGGTGGGAAGGCAAGTTATTCTGAAGAACACTTCAGATCTCTTCAAAAGAAGCTGTCTCTCTGGTGTCCTCTACCCTTCTCCTCTCTCTCACACCTCATCCACCTCCCCGCGCCCTCCCCCACCTGGCTCACTCTCTTATACACACACACACACTCTCTCTTATACACACACACACACACACTCTTATACACACACACACTCTCTCTCTTATACACACACACACGCACAATCTTATACACACATGCACTCCCTTTCCTTGCTGGCTCTA
Organism: Hypomesus transpacificus; assembly: GCF_021917145.1. Lineage (NCBI taxonomy): Eukaryota > Metazoa > Chordata > Actinopteri > Osmeriformes > Osmeridae > Hypomesus > Hypomesus transpacificus. Next base: position 8,613,609 of record NC_061065.1, on the reverse strand, counting down.
CAGTTGCTTTCATTGTCTTTGTGCAGATGTGATTGTTGCTTTTAGAGATAATTGTCATGGTGCTACATAGACATGACCTGTAAGATTGCTCTGAGGTAAATAGAGGATTTATAAATGCAGGTCACCCACAGCCTGAGTGACTTATCCAGATTGATTGCAAACCGCAGACGTTTGGGAGAGAAAAAAAATACGGTGTGGAGAACTTTCCGAAATGTGGGTGTTGGTGGGGTGGGGTGGGGTTGGTGGGGGTGTGAAGCTGTAATGCATTTATGCAGGAAGAAGCTGGATCTTCAGAGCTAGTGGGTGACTGAGCCAAACTAGAATGACCATTGATTTGAGCTGAGTAAAAGAAATACCGTAGTTAGTTACCAGTGAGCATAAAGTTTAGCTAATGAAACCGTCTTGCCGAAAATGTAAATCCTAACAATGTATAATCCAAATCTGCTAAATCTAGCATTTCTTTCATTTTCAAAAGACAAAATACTTTAAATTCAACCATCACATGGAATGAATGAATTCACAGGAACAGGAAACTGCATTTTCAACCCCTATAATGGCTGTCATAAAATGCCATTTAGAGAACAACCCTTTTCCCTTGAATCCATGACAACTGTCATTATCTTCACCAATCGCTTAGGCTCCCCGGGGCATGATGAGGCTCTCCTCTGCTCTCTGGGGAGAGAGAGGGAGAGGACAGATTGATACTGTAGCAGACTCTGCAGGGGGGGGGGGGGGGCACTGTGGAGGAGAGGAACTCAGGCCGTGGCCTCTGCAGGGGGCACGGAGAAGCGACACGTCCTTCTGGGGTGATCAAAATGAAGACGTTCAGAGGAAGCAGAATGCGTGAGACAAATGTGGACAGTGATGGAACAAGCACGTCGGGGGTGGCAAATCTGAGGCGGGGTGAGAGGCATTCACTCCAAGCACAAACCCCCTCGCTTAGGAGAAAAGATACACTTTTTTTATTTGACACGTTTTACTGTAATTATGTATGTGGAGAGAGAGGGGGTGAAAGGGGAAAGGGGAAAATGGAAGATAGTTGTACATGGCCAATGTACTCATCCGTCAGTGAGATGCTCATGACTGGATTAGAGATGGGGGGATTAAGAAATGCAAATAAATGCACATTCATCCCAAAAGAGCTCATGGGTGGTAGAGATTCTCCTCATCATTACTGGGGCACAGTGACCTGTAACTCACACACACACACACAAACAATATTTCTGACTGACAACAACAAACTGTGCACTAAATATACAATCCAGAAAGGCTGTATAGAGTAGTATTTGTTTCAATGATGTTCTGTTGTTTACTAAAGTGGCGTTTGAGAGTAAGGTGCGGAATATGCCTGAAGGAGATACAAAGAGAGTGTCACCCGATGCTGTGTGTTGTGACCCGTATCTCTGGCCACCATTATAATCTTAACACTCGATTCACTTTGTCAATAGCACCATTTTCCATGCCAACAATGGTGGTGCGGTCAGTGACTACTACATCCAATTAAGTCAACTATTATGCATAGCACAGGCTTTGAAGCAACTAGGATACCTGTTGCCAAGCAACCTCGCTAATTAAATTATCTGTTGCTTCCGGTTGTCAGGAATATGGTGGCTATGGTACACTATGGCACAATAAAATAAGCAAGAATACAGCAAGAGTTTTTTTTGTGTGTGTGTGAATCAGGAACCAGCATGACACTGGCATTCGTGACTGGTTTAAATGAATGGCAACTGGGCTATATTACTTTCCATTCAACTAAATTCTCAAATCAAAACATGCTTTTCCTATTCTTCTAACCCTAAAAAGGTAAGCTAGTTGACCACTTCAAATGCGGCTCCCAGACAAACCTTTCCGAGTTGATTAATCAATCCACCCCGGAAGTGCAGTTTAAAGCCTGTTTGTAAACATTGTAATGGTAATAAAGATAATGATGATTTGGTTGTATGGGGACATGTTACAGCCGATGATGACAGCAAGGGTAAGGACTGACGACAACGGCTGCATAAGAAATCTAACAATCCAAAGCTGTTAACAATCACAGACTCTGTTCTCTTTTCTGTGCTTTGAGAATGTCATGTGCTCCGGCCTAAACCCAGTCTGCACTGGTCTGTGACTCCAAAGAAGATTAGACCTTTTTCCAATCAGCTATGGGTTGTCCAAATTCAGGTCATAAGAGTTACAGTCCTAATCTGAAGTTTTTCCCTTAAACACACACTTACACACATCAGATCATCATACCTCTCCCAAGATATGTTATAAGAGGAATAAAACACCTTTGTAGTTTCATATTAGGCGTTACCAGGAAAATGCATTTAGAAACTTTCGCGTGGGTTTTAAGCCGATCAGTTATTGTCTAGACTATTATGACACCACATGCATAATAATACAGGGGTTATTTAGAGCAACACTGCACCACAAAAACATTTAAAATCATAATCCCATTGTGGTTAAACAGAAATTACATTCTTCCTCCACCCTTGGAGAAAATTATCTACTCTCAGAGCAGATTTATCGTTGGAAAAAGTGAGGCAGTTGGATAATTTAATGAAGCACGTTGCTCGGAAAACGTAACCCAAGACAGAGAGCAAGTCAGAGCAAATAAAAACTGATTTCTTAAAGGTTTTATTGATTTGTTCCACTGCCTAGTAAGGAAGAAGGATTTAGAGTGCCTGAAGTGCTTGTATTCTAAATGTGGCGTGACAGACTGACTGTTGCTTTTGCTTGGGTTTGTAATGATTCGATATTTGTGGTATTTGTTGATTCCGATTGGTTGCCAGAAACTCACTTGAAAAGATTTTAGGTTTCAGTATTTATTAACCTTCTAAGAGCAACCTTCTGAGAGCAACCTTCTAAGAGCAACCTTCTAAGAGCAACCTTCTAAGAGCAACCTTCTTATCGCATGGTTGTGATAGCCATGTTGCCTTGTCCATGGTTGAGTGCCCAATATGGATTGAGATTACTATGGATAGGATGTCTGGATTGTGCACCTCTGTGGAGCTAGAGGGAAAGATGTTTGACAAATATTTAAACGTTGCCTGGTTATGTTTACCTCAATCTCAGGAGATGACACAGTACATTATGTTGGTTGATGCTTCCGAAAAAGACAATGATTTATCTTGCGAAATGACCACAATACAGATATTCCATGCTAGTATTAAGATAACCGATTGGACTCATTTCTTACCTACAACAAGAGAAATGTTAAATAACATTCTGAGATATCAAAACATATCAAAATGTGGCTCCTATATGCCTTTTCATGATGTGATACTTATTTTATAGCATACATGTTAAATGAAGCAGGGCATTGATTTGACGATCCCCTAAGGTTAAGTCAATAGGGTCGATCTTGGCATAGGATGAAACCAAACCCTTTTCAAACCTTCCATGTACTACAGCTCCCAGCTAGGAGATATCCTTTAAGTCAGAAATTGAATACAGCACAATAATTAAGTCTTTTTTATACTACATTTTTACTGTACAATTGCATTGTCATGTAATTATTCATTAGATTCAATTCACCTTTGAGTGCAAATCGGAGGGGGGGGGGGGTTTCCAACCCAAAGGCAATAGAGTACAAAAGCTATGCTACTGCATCTCGAGAAGGAAAATCAACATGAAAAACAACATAAATATAAGGTTGGCACAGACATTACAAATATTTCTGAACGAAGTACAGCTGACTCACTGTGTTGACATTAGCCCCAGTTAACAGACTGTACAGTGTGTGACAGCACAATGTTTCCACAAACAGTAGAGGTGAAAGAATTAATACAGAAATTAATTATTGAACTAACCTGCCTAGCAACATAATAATGCACAGTATACAGTATAATAATAGTGACTGAAGAAAAATGTTATCAGTTGTTTTAGAAAATAAATTATCACTTTGAGTGTCTGCTTCCTTGCAACCAGATTATTGGATTTGTAAATCACAAGAAATGTTATCCATGTGATCAAGATGGATACCAGCTCCGGGGATGACATCCTAACACGGACCTCAACCTGATCACCAGCTGGAATGATCACAGAATATAGTATAAGTGACTAGAATGGTATACTATAGGTGACATAGTCACATAGAATGACTAGTCAACATTGTCAATAACTGGAAAGCACAATAGGCATCCCTTCTGAGATTTTGCAGACAGTACCAGTCAATTATTCCAGAGAAAGATAGAAAATACATTTTTAAAACTGTGTGAAGGCCAACCACGCATGTCCATCACTGTCAAATCTGACTTCCAGCCAGCATTGCCCGGGTCCTAGGTCGGAAGTCTGGTCATAGGTAAGGGTTCAGGGGTCAACACTGGGGAACGTGCTGACCTTGTTGTTTCTGCTGATGCGGCGCTCGGGCCGTGGGCGGGGCTGCTTGGTCTGGATCAGCTCTTCCGGAGTGTTCCCCAAGGGGGGCAGCAGTCTCTTCTTACTGTTCCTGGTCTCAGGCAGCCACTGGGGAGGCAGCTCAAAGGGCCCGAACCCAAACTGAGTAGCGTCCTCAGGCTCTGTGGGCGTAGCCGGTGCCACCTGTGCCGAGGAGGTGTAAGCGCAGTTGTGGATCGGGGACCCCCGCAGAGCTACGGCAGGGGGAGGGAACTCCTTGGCCACAACTGTTCCCTCCCCAACTCCAGCCTGTGGCAGAGTATCCAAGTGGGAGGCAGTGGCCTCTCCCTGCCTTACAAGTCTTGGTCTTTCCTGGAGGTCTTCATTCAACTGAGTCCCCGGACCTGTTGCGGGGATCTCATTCCCCACCTCCTCCTCTTCTTCGTCGGTGGGTCTGAAGATTTGCTGCTGCCCAATGTTGAACATCTCCAGAAGCTGGCTACCTGAGCGGGCCGAGGCTTCCAGCCCCACGGGTCCCACCGCTCCGCCCTCGCCACCCAGCCCCGCTGTGCTGACCACGTTGCGGCGGCTGTAGCGTCTGTGCAGCCGGGCCACCAGGTCCAGCAGGCACCGCCGAGCGGAACGGTTCACCGTCAAGAACAACAGAGGGTTGGTAAGCAAGGACAGCTTGGGCAGCCAGATGGCCGTGAGGAACAGGGAGGGATATAGCTCCTCGCTCTCCCCCAGGATGCTGCGGTAGACCACCAGGACCCCGTAGGGGGCGCTGCAGGCCGAGAAAGCCAGCACCACAGCCAGGAGGGTGGCGTGGAGCTCAGCCTCGCGCTGGGACACGTACGGGATGGAGATGCTGTTCTGAGGTGTCCTCAAAGCAGCTATGATAACTTTCTTCTTCTGGCTGGTGCTGAGTGCTCGACGGATCAGGACCATAAATAGAAAGACCACGGCTAGAGGAAGGATCACCGTGGTGACGTTGTACACCACCACATAGACCAGGTGGCCCATGGAGCGGGGGCGGCTGTCCGAGCAGGAGGACGTGGCGTAAATGTCCGTTACGTTGGTGACGGCGAACACGGGCACGCTCACCACGGCAGCGTGGATCCACACGTAGATGACCAGTTCTCGAGATTTGGTGTCCGAGATCTTCCTTTCTAGAGGGTACAGGACAGAGTAGTATCTAGGGACAAGAGAATGCAAGGATTACGTATCAGACAGTGTGTATACTGCATAATTCTGTTGCAATGTGTTGTGTTTGTGACCACATTGCCTGAAGTGTACAATGTACAGTTGTAAAATATTTTTCTGTCGGTTTTCAGAGAGAACACAGAAAGGGCCTTATACGTAGTCACTAGTGTAACAAAAAAAACATTTTTTGAGAAACGTTCTCTACACCAAGCATCACAAACAGGGCAGATTTTCAAGGACCCTTCTGTTGAGACTCAAGGGTTTCAAGGATACTTCGACTAAAGCATGCACTACATGCCAGTTTCTTGTGGAGTTTTTTCTTTCTATCTCTCAAGACAATCATGTAATAAGTGTTTTAATGTGAGGGACAACTCTACAGTATAATGCAGTGGTCCACAGGGAGACCTTAGGTGTTATTTTCTGTCTTCCACCTGTAATTCAAATGTATGAGAGCTGTACAATGGAGTCCAAGTCTCGTCTCTGTGGTGCTCGTGTATTTGAGGAGAGAGGGATCAGAATACAGACTGAGGGAAGGTGCTTGTGTCTTCAGATACATTTCATAGTCCTCAACAAGCATTTACGAACGTTAGATGGATCATTTGTTTGTCTGTGTACACACAGTTATGTGTTTTGCATGTTCCCTTCTCAACTTCTGTATTTCCCTCTCTTAACAGTCCTCAACAGAAAATCCATTATTCAGTGGAAAGATGGTTCTGACGGTTGCTATGTTGCTATGGAAGTGCAGGCCCTTGGAGAGGGGCTATGGTTGGGACTGTAAATGAGAAGTCCTAAGATTAAACCTTAAATCATCCCACTGTAACACAAAGCTGACTCTCTTCAATGGAAGGTGTGTGGATGTGTGAGTGTGCAGTAGTGGATGTGTGAGTGTGCAGTAGTGGATATGTGAGTGTGCAGTAGTGGATGTGTGAGTGTGCAGTAGTGGATGTGTGAGTGTGCAGTTGTGGATGTGTGAGTGTGCAGTAGTGGATGTGTCATTGCTCCCTGTGGACTCCCTGGTTTTTGCAGCGGTTCTGAGAACGGCAGAAGAAGCTAGAGACATCCACTCAGCGTGGAGTACACATGCACCATTGATTTCCACCCCAACTCCACTCCACAGGGGGTATAGATGGAGATATAAAAAATAAAAAAATTGTCTGGTATAAAAACAGTTTCCCTTCCATACGCCTGTGTTTGATGCATCTCCTGCTGTGTGGAATGGATTTTTGAGCTTCCATGGTCATGTTGTGACAACAGGGCTAGTTCCAAACTACCATGGCTGGGTTGGCAGTCAGAGAAACTAGGCAAATAGGCTACACACCATTTCTTAATTTGTGAAAACAACATCATAGAGCTCAGCTTAATAGCATATGCCTGATAGCCTCAAATGTCTATGCGGATTTGTATCTAAGTTTGTTGTCTGCTTCACCTGTCGAGGGCGATGACAACAAAGCTTAACACGGTGACAGAGCAGAAGAGCTTGTGCAGAAACTTGATTGTCTTGCAGACCAGCAGTGTGTGGAGCCACCAGCAACAGGAAGGGCTAGTGCCCAAGGCCACGTCGAACGGCACACACACCAGGCCGGCACAGATGCCAGAACACGCCAGGTTCTTGATGAAGCACCTGGTCACTGACTTGAAGACGTTAGTGCAACAGGTGCACCACAGCACCATGGCATTGCCTGAGGAGGAAGAGAGAAGGAAAAGAGAGGAGAAGGGGAAGAGAGACAGTCGAGGGGGGAGGGGGAGAGAGGAAAGTTTTATGGTTAGAAGATAGTAGGACATAGAAATAGTGAGGGTGTGTTCAATTATATTCAAACTTCATTGAAGACAGGATTCATAAACAGACAAAATACAACTCACAGAATAAGATAAGAAACAATTGTATAACTGTACCATGTTCAACACAGTTCAATGTGGTTAAGAAAGAAGTGAACCTGAAACATGCTGGTGGGATATCACCTCTAAGCTTATGGCATGATATTGACACAAACCACATGGCACACTACATGCGTGCACACAGCAGCTGTCACCTCATCATTTCTCTGAGATATGAACTTAGCAGTTCGCACCACCCTTTCAACACCATTTGAACCTGCCTCTTACAATCCCACACTTAATGAAAAATAATAAATCATGCATGCACAAAAGTGGGTGTAGACTTTCTTATCGTCAATGTGACTCGTCGTGAAAGTAGACTGGTGTCAAGACTCATTTTGGATTGCGGATGAGGATAAAGTTTTTTTTAAAAGAACTAATTGGATGGACAGTGTGAATGTGGAGAAGTAATACCCATATCTGCATGTCTTTTATGAATCCTGAATTAAGAAGTGCTGGTGAAAGTAAAAGATAAGTCCCTACATTTTGAGAATGTTTGAGTAGGCTCTGATAACGGGACTTGACTGCTACATATGCAACAAATATAGCATGAAAGCATGCCATGATTTAAGCATACATCTCTGATTGCTGTTTCAGTAATCCTGAAGAGGCGATTCGGCAATGTAAAACACACACACACTCACAAACAAAACACACACACACACATTGGCTCTTGTATGCTTCTGGTAAATCCATGAACTCTCAGATCTCCTGAGCTGCTGTTTCATTTTCATAAACAAGTTGCAATCGTCTTACACTGTCTCTGTATTGTTTGTAAAATTACATCCCATAGACATTCTTTCATCAAGGACACCATGGTAACATGGTGTGATCTGCAAGTATGATGCTAAAATTGAGACAATATAATCGGCCAAGTTAAATTATGAATTAACTGTAAATACAGGCAAATTAAACGTAGGCAATATTTAATCAATTCTTACAGTATCTTATTGTTGATCTATTAGGCCTATCAAGTGGTCACACCTACCTCAAATGTGTAAACCCGATGCTAATTAAATAGCATTTCACGTGCAACTTCTGAACAAGATTTCCTCTTAAAAAATCGAGACGAAAATAACTAAAGTTTCCGTTTATGTCTGATGATCTGCTAGTCCCTTTGTCACGGTTCAACTGAATTATCTGTTTACATTTAGACTACTGTCTGTCACGTTCCTGTTGTCGGTTTAATGTTGTTAAGGTGACTTAATATTTGCTTGATAACACGTCTTTATTCAGATGTTCTTGTCAAAGCACTTACCAAACAGACACCCAATCAGGACAATAACTTGTATGGTGGTGGTAAAGTCCCGGTAGACTTGTTCTTGGGTGAGGCGCTGCTGATTCTTCAAACGTGTCACCTCGTTATCCCATGGTGTACTTGGATCCGAAGCGTTTTGGAAGTCCAGCAAAAGGTTGGCCGCAGTCAAATTTGCGGACCCGTCCCCAGCGGTCGGTACCCAACTGCCAACATCCATTTCTAATCACCGCACGGGGGTCATTAAACTAATAATTGCATATTTATGAATAGGAAACCTACTACGTGCTTGATAGTGGCATGGATTATCTCCAAGACTGCCGCATGTGTAACCCAATGGATTTAGCTTCGAAATGGCAATCTGCCCTGCTTGGTGGTGTTTCAAGACATAGTTCAATGTGTTCATTAATTTCTCTATTTAACCCCACATAATAAAATACTGACAATTCAACCCGTTTGAGTTTACCTCATTTAAACCAGTTGCATATACCTAGGTTACATTTCTTTCGTCTACACCCGACGCCTTCTGTCATGAAATAAAATGACATCTCAATCAACTCCGCGCACTTACAAAAAGCACGCTTTAAATGGTGATGTCAAAAGAAGAACGCTACTGCCACGAAACATCTCATATTCGGACACCAATAATCTAAACAGTGACACAATGGGTTTCTTTCTTCAGTTACATGGAGAAATAACCTGCACGTTTCACCCTTTTAAACCGCACATTCCCGCATCACACTGATCTGATTTATCCAAAAGGAAAAATAGAATAAGATTTCTTTCTTCTAGGTCCATAAATGAAGCCTACCTCCGTGAGTTATTTTGTCGACCCAATACGGTTTTAGTCTCGCCTTTATCTGAGAAATAAACAATCAGGCTACGTTTAGCTCTGATAAGGTATTACAGTCTGCACCTGGAGTCAGCGGGTTGTGAGGATGCCCATTTCGTGATAGATTTCAGTTTGTGTTATTAAAAACCGTTCGTGCCTGAATATTCTCACCATGCATGAAAATATTGGTGCCGCGCGTTTGTCTGTCAGTTGGTTGGGCTATCCCCTCTCGGCTATGGTGCGAGACGCCGAATATTCCTCAAGGGGTTTAGCAAAACGATTTTTGAGCCACTCCTCTCTTCAGTCTGTGGAATCTTTGGACCTTCGCACTGAGTTGCACAGGTCTTGTTCAGTGACTGTATAGCAGTTACCCAAATGTTGTTCCCAGGAAAAAGGTTATAGCCTACGGCTGGAGTGCTACTGTACTGTATGGTGTTGGGTCAGAGTCTGGAAGGGAGGGAAAAATCCAACCACTGAAATATACATAGGCCGAACGCTATCTGTTTCAAATGGTTTGATTACTTATTAGAAAAGATTTTAGAAATATGATTTTGTACAGTATTTTAGGAAAAAACTGCAGTCAAATGTATAGGGTTAGAGTTGACCAGAGTTCCGAGTGAGCAGTGTAAAAATACTGCAATGAATGAAGGAAGTGGAAAAAGCTATTCCATCATAGTTTGTATTTTTTTTATCAACAAATTGATCAATGATTGCGCTTTATAAATCAGGGTTGGGCATGACATCTATTCTCATATAATCTACCTACGCTACAATTGTTTTTGTAGCCAATCAAATGAATTCCAAGAGCCAAATGTTGCAACTATGTTGCTACCAGTTAAAGAGCTTCTGCTCTAACAGCTAGATGAGACATTCCTCTTGGGTAAGATGAATTTTCTCCCTGTGACAGGTCAGGTTACAATCCTGGTCCAATATGGGAACCCCTAATTCAAAACAATTCTCTGAGACTATTGTGATTCAACTTTACTTTTAAATTACAAACACTATTGATTTCAAACCATTTCAATGTCTCTCCTACATGTTTTTGGAGTAAGTGCATACTTTCATTTGAATTGTTCTACTTTTATGTTAAATCATTTTGAAAAGTTAGTCAATTCCAGGTCTGACACACGATAACTAATGAAAAGTAATACAACACACCGATAATACCTTTTTGTTACAAAAAACCTTTACTGTTCTGATATTTTAGTGGTGGTGAGTCAGTTGGAAATAAATCAATGGCTCATTAAATTGTCAGACTGAAGTTCTTAGATCTACAGCTACCACAGAATGGTTTGAGAACCATTGCATACTCTCCAAAGGCTGTCCACTTGCATGATAAAAGAGCCTTCACCTAGACTCCCTCTGCCTCTTATCCAAAGAGGTGTTCGTTCAGGTTAAGTGACACTCACCTCGCCTTGTGAATTCATGAAGCCTCATTTCAATGGTGTTTCCATAATATATTTTTCCCCCCTCAATAGCTTGCTAGATATTGTGCCAAGCATTTTAAATGATGTTACTGACAGTGCTGTGACTAGTTATGTTGTTTATGTTCATGTTTGATGTTAGAATTTGACTGAGGCAAAGGCACATATGTATTATAGCACTTATGTGTTATAGCATAGCTTTCTGGCTGTGTGTCTGGTTTTCTAGATGCTTCCTGAAAAACTCCTGGACTCTGCTCCACAGGTCCAACTGTGCCTCTGAATGAGCTTTTGGTTGCCCCCCAAACATCACATCTTTACCGACTGCAGCATGGAAAGCAGATGGGCAATGGGGCATGAAGGGGACTTCCAGGAAATGCCCTGCATTGGGATACCTCACCAACTCAAAGTTCTCTTTTTCGCAGTCTCTCAGTCTCGCCGCGGACTGCTCTGCAAAGAGGCAGCTGTTCCAGTTCCTGTCATCTTCTGAGGCAACAAAGAGGAAGTGGCAACTGGCACGTTCTACAGGGATCACAGACTTCCGGGTCTTCTCTGTCGCCATGGGGTCTGGAAGGGCATCGCGGACGTCAATAATACCAGATGGTGTGACGGTGATGTTCTCAAACACAGGTGCCAAGTAAGGGATGATGATGTCTTTGTAATGCAATGAGGACAAGACAGGTGAACTGCAGCCATTGATAGATACTGTTGCTGAGATCCTAGACAGAAAAGATGCCATTGACAGTGCCAAATCTCCACTTTTGGAGATTGAAATGACACCTATTCCAGGACCTTGGACCTAAACAAACAGAAAGTTGATTTTGTGAGAAAAAAAAACACCACTAGAGAGCAGCATTGCTTAAACAAAATAGAAGTAGGAATACAAATCATTGCTTTGAAAAATGTCTGTCGGGAAACTAGTCATGGTATGTACTGCACTAACCAGTGGATGTCCTGCAAGGAAAGCTACTGCTGCTTCAAAGTATTCCAGGTCAAATTTCTTGGGTACAGTTCTAGGCAGGTCTTCATATCCATAATATGCCAGGGCCAGAACCGCAAAGCCTTTGTTTGCCAGCAGACTGGCTCGTGCTTCACAGGGACCACCTCCCAGTGTGTATATATCCACAACTCCTGGGAAGGGACCCTCTCCTGAAAGAAAGAAAGAAAGAAAGAAAGAAAGAAAGAAAGAGAGAATAGTTGTTTGAAGAAACTGTTGTTACTATGCATACTAAATGTTTTATGTGGGTTAGTGGGCTACTTGATCACAGCCTTACCCGGTGGCAGAAACAGGACTCCTCGAACTTTGTCCTCTTTCAGTGGTATCCTACGCATGCCCTCTATCATGAACTGCCTTTCGCTAGTCTCTGAAGCCAAGACTTCACCAGTATTGCTGAGGGCATCTATGTTGACAAGTATCGGACTCGACGCAGTCTTAATAAACAGTTTTTTGTGCGGGGTCTCGGGCGCCATGGACCAAAACAAACCCATAGGCTCGACACCGGTGTAGGTCCCGCTCAAGGAGGGGGAGGTACATACATCCACCTGCCCGGTTGCATCGGCAATGTACACTGAAGACGCTTTGAAGACGACCCCTTTGTGGTCAGTCAACCTTGATCTCAACTCCACTTGCTGTTGTGGTGCAAGTCCCTCCACTTTCACATGCACAGCCTCGTCAAAGAAAGAGCGAGGGCCTGGAAGAAGTTGCATGCATACTTGATGTGATGTCGAACGCATTGCTGTTAGTGAAAACGCTCTAGATGTCACTTTAAGTAAACGTAAAGCGCTCTGAAATTGCATTTCTGAAGTTTTTACGTTAGTTTGCGTCCACGTCGTTGCATTCTTCTTCTTTTGAGTTAATCACGTAGTTGCATTACTGCCACCTTCAGGTTTTATTGTCCTCTGTGTCTATTCCTATGTGCAGTCCCGTTGACATAAAAAAAAACTTCGTTTTATTCGAGGAAACGGCAGAGGGCGTAACCTGTGACAAATTTCGTCCAATGAAAGAGGCCGTGCAGACATAACGTGAAGGAGACAAGTCAAGGTCGGACTATCAACAATCGAGACTGATCCATAGTTTCCATGGAGACCGTCCGAAAGCGAGGCAGCTGGTAGAATTCACTCAGTGTTTCCGCTTACCTCAAATAAAGAACTGGCAAGCTGGGGAAGAGAACAACAGCGCTGACAGACGTCGAACCACTACAAAATTATCACAAACTGTATATCGTCTGAATTTGAAAACATTCGCGTTAATGTTCCGAAAGTGAGTAACAAGGGGAGGGCTTGCTGGCTGCCTTTACATTGGTAAGTCTATTATATTTTTGCAAGCCTAGCAGTTCACCGACACCAGGCTCTAGCTCAGTAGCTTTGGCAGGGAAGGGTAGGCTTGTCAGTGAGTGAAGTATCCTGCCTTTATGTCCTTGGGCACCTTTTTATCTTTATGAAACAGGTTCAAATTGTAATGCTGACTCTGAGGAGGCTTGGTCAGGCTCTAGCTTGTAGCTTAGACTATCAATACTTTTCTGGAACCGACTGTAGTAGCTTAATCGTCTCCGTCCGTGACTAGTACGGTAGCCTTCAGTCTTTCTGTCCAGGATCCTACAAGGTCGTTAATGTAATAATAAACGTAAAACAGTAGCATACTGGCATATTTGCTCTACAACTTCTATCAACATTACACAGTAGATAGTTATATATTTTCATGTGAGCCGTTGCATCGTATTAACTGTGTTGCAATAGGCCCACTACGTATTCCACGCTATTGACATTTTTCGCGAAATTTGAATGTTTAACGATACATCGTAGTGTCACCTATTAGTAATTATTATATCCACTTTTACCCCGTGTGTAATGAGAAAGTAATTCCCTCAGCCATATTACTACAGATATGGCTACTATTTGACCGTTTCCTTTTTGTCATCCAGTGGCGTTAAGGCTGTGTGTAAGTACAGTCAGACAGTCTTGCACTCTTTGTTTAAATAGCTCGCTGAACAGTTGCACGTGTCGGCGCGTGTGACGGTCAGCATTTGGTGTTGTGATGGCATTTGCTATTTACATTTGTACCAGTCTAGACAATGTATAGTTTATATATGTCTTCTCTAAGATCGTGTGATGGACAATGTTGGGACACATTTAGTCCTTTTTTGTCAGTAGTTATGGTAGTTTTCCTATAGCTTACTAAGGTAGACTGGAACATGACTTAACATGCAGGCTGCAGTACTTAAGTTCCCCAGAACTGAACTGAATCTCTAGGCTGGGTTGAAGTTACGGAAATTAAAATAATGATTTTTACTTTGCATTGTCGATAAAGACGACATTGACAATAATTCAGTTAGGGAAATAGGCTACCCTTATTTCCCGAATCCTACTTTCAAAACGATTCCGTTTACACTGTACCACTGACGGAATTCAGTAATATATCTTAGTGAATAAGGGTAGCTTCATGGCCGTGTGAGAGTTATCCTTGCAGGACTTGACTTTATAGCATAGCTGAACTCTCAGGACTAGGGATCTGTGTCTCTGACTATTTTCTGTTTTGCAACCTCTCTCCCTCAGTAGCAGCTCAGAGGGATGCCCCTGCACGGTTTAACACTATAATGCTTAGTAACAAAGGGCTTTTTTGTGCTACTATGTGTTGCCCCTCTAGGCTCTCTTCCCAACCTCGCTCCCTCTACAACACTCTATCCCAGCCCCAGCCTCCTTTCAGCCCCAGCCTCCCTTCAGCCCCAGCCTCCCTTCAGCCCCAGCCTCCCTTCAGCCCCAGCCTCCCTTCAGTCCCAGCCTCCCTTTAGCCCCAGCCCCGCTCCACCACCAGAAGCTGAAGGCATTAGCAGCACAGGCCTATCAGATGGCAATCTCTTCACGGCGGTTCCTTGGCACACTGAGACCCCTCTGTTTCCATGCACATGTGGGCCTGCTCTCCCCAACACTCCCTTTGAGCTCCAGCAGCCCTGAGCAGCTGACAAACTGCAGTGGCTGGCTGGCTGGCTGGCTGGCTGGCTGGCTGGCTGGCTGGATGTCTAGCTGGCTTGATGGCTGGCGGCTCTAGTGGGTGTTGCATATTTCTTTCCCTAGCTGATCCAAGTCCTTGCCCCTCCTCTCCTCCACTTCTCTTTAAGAAGCTGAGAGAATTGTCTTAAGAGGGATGTTCTCAAATCTACTTGCTGTATTACAATTATTTTGACTCTTAAGTAGTTTTTTTGGCTTATGTTATACATTTACATTTTAGTCATTTAGCAGACGCTCTTATCCAGAGCGACTTACAGTAAGTACAGGGACATTCCCCCGAGGTAAGTAGGATGAAGTGCCTTGCCCAAGGATTCATAGCCTAATTCCTTAACCGCTCAGCCACCTGACATAAGATGTTGGCTGATCTCAGATAGGCTACATATGATGGGGTACTACAGATGTCTTTACTTCAAACACATTCGGAACTTGGTCCAGATGGAGATTATTTTAAAATCTGCAATTAAATGTGGGAAGGGTCGTTTTTGGCACTTGTTGTTCTCTTCAACCACAAGACACCAAAACGACATGCCAGAACGTCCCCACTGCCAGGATTCCTTCTGAATAAGAGGTTCTGAATAAGAAATCACCCATAGATGTTCCGTTGATCTTTCATTTCCAATGAATCCTCCACATAACTTCCTGGTCAAAGGACCTTTTTTTTTTACAGTTTGTTTGAGCTCTTGAGTAGGAATGTTAACCAGCTGGGAGGTAATTCCCATGATTTGATTACAGCCCAGGTTGTTTGAATGCTAGTCTGTTGTAAGTGTCCCAGTGGGTCACAGATTAAGAACTGTGCTGTTGTTGACATGTTACTAGCCTGCCATTAGTTTATTCAATTCTAACCGTCACTAATGCAGAAGCTGAACAATAGGCCAGTAATCTAGTCATCTTGAACTAAGGTCAAATGACTTTTTGCACTAAAAAGATATAGCCCTGCCTCTGCCGTGATTGATCAATGCTGCTTTATTGTGCAACAATTTTTCAACCTTGGATTTACGTGGTTCTCCTTTTCAAACTCTTTCCCGAGAAAGCAATTCATATAATTCTGCTGAAGTTTACACTTCAAAACATCTCCACTGCTCCAAACACCGTTTCAAATCCCTGAGGTGTTTTTAGAGCATTTTAGCTTTTCTTTGTCGTTGCTTTGTACTTGTAGTTGGAAGGACGTTTACCATTGAACCGGACGACGTCAACCCTAGAACCATCTGCGTTATCGGAGGCTTGCTGCACGTGCCGTCATACGCCGCGTTGTCATGACGACAAGGGGGCTTGTGATTGTGTCTGTTGGTCAAGCGTCTGGTGCCTTCTGCGACGCTCCACCCGTTGGCACGCGGCACCGCCCTGGGTGTCCTGCCAAACGCCCGGCCCTGCGTCACTTTCCCAGCGTCGTCACTCTCCCAGCAGCCGGCCGGCCGTCTGGTCGTCTGCAGGTGCTCTTCTCTCCCCACGCCGGGGGAGCGGGAAAGGTGACTGGGTTCTGCGTTCGATGAATCCTGCTGCCAAGTGATTGCAGCTCCCGTAAAGAAAAACCTCTGCTAGGTGATTGTTAAGTGGGTCTGCAATATAGAGTGTGTGTGTGTGTGTGTGAGGGCCTACGCAGTGTGTGGCAGGGCTGATGAAAACTGCTTGATTCTGAATTAGAAAAATGAAATAACGATTCAGCTGCTATACAGCCTCAGTCAGGCTCCTGTCTCCTCTGCCTAGCTGTGCTGGACCCAGGCTACCTCCTTGGGCACGCCTACAGTGGATCCAGCCTGCTACTGCTGACTAATTCATCAGCAGCTCTCGCTAAGCAATCAAGCCTTTGCACCTGGATCTCATTTGTCTAATGATCCTGTGTCTCCGTCTGCCCCCAGCTCCTGGTCAGTTTTGGGAATTGAGCAGAGTTTTGTCGGGGCTAAAGGCAGTTTGCCTAGCGCTGTGCTTTTCATGTTCTGTTGCTATCAGAGAGTTGGTGGTGGAGGGAAGTGGAGGGTGTTTGTGTGTGTGTGGAGAGGGGGGGGGGGTTTACTGTAAGTCTTCGGATCATTCTTTCTCTCTTTTCCTCTCCCACCCTCTCTGTCCTCCCAGATGTTTCTGGAAAACCCAATTGTTCATATCCCCTCTGAGTCCTTGCCTGGGATACGGGACTCCTCCTCTCTCTCAGTGGGTCCTCTCTTCTCCCTGCACTGTTTTTCTACTAGTTTCTATTCCCCCCCCCCCCCCCTCTCCGGTTCTCACGGCCACTTTTCCCCGGCATCTCAGCGTGAGCTGATCTTCCCGCGGCGGCATCCATGGTGTGTAATATCTGCTTTGTTTAGTCAGTGATATGGATGTTATGACAGATCCACAGAGGATGGGATCAGAGGAAGGAGCATGCCGATAATGCTGGACTTGATGGGTCTCAGTTTAATGTTCCCTGTTCAGATGTCTGGCCCGGGGGTCGTGGTGGACCTCTGTCTGAACCTAGTAAGCTTCTCATCACAGGCAAGGAGATCGCTACACTGTCATCCACTAGACTAGAGCAGCCGCCCGTCCAGCTGGATCAGGATGCTCACAGTGAATGTGTGTGTAACTGACACACACATTCACGCTGTCTCCCTCCCTCTTTCGCTCTCCTCTTTCGTTCACAGTGTCTCTGTGAGTTGTGTAATCCTTGTTGAATGTTGATAGTAATCTCCCTCCCTCCCTCCCTCCGCAGGTTAATCTGTAGAGGACTCTAGCTGGTTCGCGGGGGGAAAAGATGTGCGATGGAATGGTAGCTTGTGAGACGAGAGCCCTGTCTTTAGCATCCTCCTCTTCGTCAGCCCTCAGACTGGCTGCCTCCACCCTCCTCCTCCTCTTTTTCATCTCCCTGGTGCCACATGTCCACGCGTCAGGTAAGAACACACCCAAACACACACACACAACATACTGTACCTAACATACCTCTCTCTCTCCCTCTCAAAATTGATTGAGGTTGTGTTTGGATTCAGTGTGGTCAGTTAGTTGGATTAGATTAGATTTCCTCCTGGGACAGTGGTCAGGTTTCAGCTTTCACAGCCTGCCCAATAAGCAATCAGTCCTTGGAGTCCATTCACACCAATAACGAACCACATAACTTGGGAGAACGTGGTGAGTTATTGACTTGAGGAGACGGTTGCTCCTCAGTCACGGTCATGTCACAAGGCTTCCATAACGGCCAGCTCTCGTCTCTTCTAGATCCGAGCAGTATATGTGAGAAACCAAACCTGTTAATCTGTGCCTTTTTTTAGATTAGGGATAATTGAGTATAAAGGAAAATTCGTCTTTTTCCCTTCTTCCCGTAGAAGAGTACAGGACTGTTGATGTGTAGACTTACTGTTTGAACTCTGTCATTGGTGCCAGTTTTCCTTTCTCTCCTTCAGTCTCTCCTCTACTGCTTCAGACCCCTCCCCCACACTCACACACATGTGCACGCACACACACACACACACACACACACACTCCACACAGCCAGCTTGTGAATGCTGCCAGATGTCCTTGCCGAGGCAAGCAGACGGACACGAGGTGTGTGTGTTTGTGTGTGTGTTCAGAAGGGTGTGTCGTGCGATAGCAGCCTTGGGTGTTTTTCAAAGCTTTTTAATTGATTTTCCTTGTTAATGCGAACCCCTGAAAATAACACCTCAAGCGCTTTCACAACCCTCTCTGTCCTCTGTGTGTGCGTGGCTACAGTGGGTTCTGACTGTACCGAGTCTTCTACCGTATGGTCCTTACGTAACGCTTGAGTCACTGAGCTTAGCAGGACTCGCTTCGCTCACGTTCCATGTCTCTCTCTCTCCCTCTGTCTCTCTGTCTCTCTCTCTCTCTGTCTCTCTCTCCCTCTGTCTCTCTCTTTCTCACACACACACCCTCGCTCCTCCTCCGTCCACAGGCAGTGCTGGTGCTAGGCTGCAAGAGCACCGTGTCCTCGGTTGCCTGGCCACGTGCAGCGTGTGGACAGTCTCTGTATGTGGTGTGCGCATTCCTGATGTTCTCCGTCAAGATGCTAGTCGTGTGTGTGTGTGTTATTGTATTTGTATGTGTGAGTGCTGTGTGTTCATGATTGTGTGTGTGTGTGTGAGTGCTGTGTGTTCATGATTGTGTGTGTGTGTGTGTGTGAGTGCTGTGTGTTCATGATTGTGTGTGTGTGTGAGTGCTGTGTGTTCATGATTGTGTGTGTGTGTGTGTGTGAGTGCTGTGTGTTCATGATTGTGTGTGTGTGTGAGTGCTGTGTGTTCATGATTGTGTGTGTGTGAGTGCTGTGTGTTCGTGTGTGTGTGTGTGTGTGTGTGTGTGTGTGTGTGTGTGTGTGTGTGTGTGTGTGTGTGTGAGTGCTGTGTGTTCGTGTGTGTGTGTGTGTGTGTGTGTGTGTGTGTGAGTGCTGTGTGTTCGTGTGTGTGTGTGTGCTCCCTCCCACTCCCCCAGAGAGCGGCCCAAGCAGGGAGGATAGATATATGGCGACACCCCTGCCATCCCTGATGAGGAGCACACCATTGTCTGTATGGAGACTCTGTTCCCGGTGATCTTGATCAGGATAGCTTCCCCCCCCCCCCCCCCCCCCCGCTCTTCTGCCCATGCATAATTCAAACAGATAATCCCAGGTCATAAAGGGGGTGGAGATTGTTCTGGAAATTTCTATGAATATGAAATGGTCCAATGCCATCCCCCCTGACAGAGGCTTAGACAGATCCTGAACACCAGAAGGAACACTTGTGCGGTAATGCAGCGCAACACTGGGCTGCAGCAGGTAGCAGAGGGCCTGGTGAAACAGGAAGCAGAAACAGGAACCGTTCTGTAACTAGACGCAGCTAAAAGGTCTAGCCTCTGTACTACAAATGAACTTCCCTTTTTACAAACACTCAACCAGTTAACATGTGTTCTTCTGATTCAAATGATCACCTGTGTGTGTGTGTGTTCTCAAACAGAGCAGCACTGATGGCCAACCTGAACCCTCAGAAGACTAGGGGACATTTCCCTAAACCTCTTGAGAGGGGAGAAAAACTAGAACTAAATAATCACTGAAGAGGCAATGTTCCCAGACATTCAGACAGGGAGAAGGGAGAAGTGAAGCAGAGGGACTTCAGTTCCTCAAGGTATTAGGAACACTTAACTGCTGATGACAGCCTGACGTCACTAGGAACCTGGGGTTGAAAATCGTGTGTGTGTGTTTACGTACAGAACCTAAACTGCGTGTCCCTGATACAGTTCGACTGGCACAGGAAATACTGCTGGAGAGAATCGTGCTCGTCAGTAATCGCAAACAGACCCACTCACTGTGTGTGTGTGTGTCTGTCTGTCTGCAACGTGATGTGTGCGTGTCACTGTGTGTGTGTGTTTGTCTGTCTGCAACGTGATGTGTGCGTGTCACTGTGAGAACAGGAAACTGCTCAGTACTAAACAGTGGTAAAGAAAGGGAGATGGAGGACTAGCAGGAGAGGGGAAGGGGGAGAGCGAGCTGCAGGAGATGTTTCCCATGTATCAAAGACGGGTTTGTTCTGATGAAACTTGGCTTCACTTCCTTCTTTCCTTCAGTTCTTTGTCAACCCAACAACGAGCACTCACTCGTTCCTGTTGACTTATCACACAGGCCGAGTCGTTTGTTGTGGTGACGTTTGTTCTTCACCTTTGTTTGACTAACCAGAGGGTGTGAGGGCATATTTCCTTGACAGTCTGGTCGCAAAATAGAAGTCCCTTGTCAGTAATGAAAGACTGGGCTGCTCGTCTTACGTCAGGGCTATGACCACAAAGGAACATGTCAGGACGAGCCTTGCCCTACTTGTCCTACCTAGCCTTGTTCTCTCTCTCTCTCTCTCTCTCTCTCTCTCTCTCTCTCTCTCTCTCTCTCTCTCTCTCTCTCTCTCTCTCTCTCTCTCTCTCTCTCTCTCTCTCGTGCTCGTTCGCTCACACATTCACGCTCACACATTCACACACTATCTAAGCTCAGAGGAAACCCACGCACCGCAGTGATACTCGTTCTCACACAGGAAGTGTGCTCGATAGGCTGGGGTTCTGTAGAGCAGAGGGCGCGTTTCTTTATGTATTTTGCCTGTTCTGAGCAGCCCCCTGGAGAGCCAGCGGCCATGCTTCCATGCGTCATGTGGACAGGGAGAAGATGTGGACCAGCCTGCTGGCTGCTTCTGAAACGGGAGAACAAAGAGGGCCTCTCAGAAGAGTGTTGGATGCCTCAGCCCAAAACCACACAAAGCTGCAGCTCCACTCTGCTCTAGCTACATCATTAAGGCAGCAGCTATTAGTGTGTGTGTGTGTGTGTGTGTGTGTAGGGTCTTGAACCCAGCGTGGTGTCTGCTCTCTCCCTCTCTCTCTCCCTCTCTCTCTTTTCTTTCTGCTCTCGGACAGGAGGGCAGGTGAGACCACAGCCATTAGAATCAGGCTGGAGCAAAATAGATCTGTCTTGTGCTGCCATTACCTGGTGTGTGTTTATCACCTCAGGGAGCCACCCAGCCACTCTGCTGCCTGGGAATGTCTTTGTCTCACAGCCAATCAAGGCTACAAAGGGCCTACAAATGACCTGGTGCAGAAAAAGGGCACTGCAATGCAGGCAGACACTGCAGGAGAGAGAGAGAACTTGTGTGTGCTCTCTCTCTCTCTCTCTCTCTCTCTGAGATGATGGAGAACGCGCCATCTTGTTTTACTTCTCTGATCAGACACGTTTGGTGGGTTCAGGGTAGACAGGTACTGTGTGGTGGAAGGTTAGTCAAAGTCCAAGCAGAGCAGGGAGAGTCGGGAGGAACTGCTGCGATCAGAACTACACATCAGCTACGTGCGCAGGTACCTCATTCGTTACGGAGGGGACATATTGGAAAGCTGGACTTTGTGAGACACATCCTAGCTTGTTTATGAACGCGAGCCCAGACCAGAGTTCAGGACTGAACAGTCTGTGTGGATTTCTGAAGCCTAATGATTCCCTAAGAGCCTCATGTTGAGACCAGCAGAATGAGAAGAGGACAGAATCACTCCGGCTAATTAGCTGCTAAATATAACCTCTAGACTCCCCTGTCTTCTGTCGCTCTTCTTTCTCCTAGAACAATCTTTTTCCCCTTCCTCTCCCATTGAAGTAAGGCCTCTTTCTTTGTTAGTCACTCACACACTTCACACCCACTCAAGTCCTTATCAATGAGTAACCAGCATTTTTCTGCAGATGATTTGATTGCAGTGATCAAACAGACACTCCCTCAATCACACACACACGCAGCCTCGACATGGCCTACACGCATGAAAGCATCTTGTGGACAGAATTCTGTAGGTCTGTCAGGCGATCTGAGTCAATCAAATTAAGACAAAGTTATGGTATGTACACACACACACACACACACACAGAGAAACAGAGCAGGAGTGTAAAGACGCCCTCCCCTAACCAGACTGGCGGTGAGGGTTGGGCTGGGCATGTGCAGTCGTGTCCATGTGGTGTTCATGTTCTTGGGAAAGGAATGGCTGCCTGTCTTCCCCAGAGACTCACAGCCGGCAGCACAGCAACAACCCGGGCCCTTCAGTCCAGTAGAGGCCAGTCCTCCAGTCACCAGCACAGCAACAACCTGGGCCTCCTGCTGCCTTACAGGCCGCCAGAAGCCTGTCTCGTGTTGTTCCCGTGCTGACAGAGTAGCTGGCATGGCTCCACGCTAACCCCCGTCATCCACAGGCCATCTGGACCAGGGACAGTAGCTCTGTGTTCTACCTGATATGGTGGAGGATCCGCCAGGGCAAGCTGCACAGGGACACGGATGTGGGTTTGGGACTCATGTGTGCACGGCCTGTGTCGTCCTCCTCTTTCCTGGTTGTATTCAAATCGAGCAGAGGGATGGAGGTGTGTGTGTGTGTGTCATATCATATCCTCCCCATCTTGCACAAGATTGTTTAACACACACAGGCAGACTACCTCCTTAGTTTCAGGCGCTATCTCTGGCCGTGACATCAGGCCCAGCCGTACTGGGCGCCAGAGCAGGGTGGACAAGTTCACAGGGCGGCTGCTCCACTGCTGGGAGGGGACATTTGTCATGTTTGTCAACTCCCCCTCCCCCCCCCTTCCCCGTGGGCCTGCTCCATAAAAACCCCTTGTGTGGACCACCTGCAGAGAGAGACTACAGGACACCCCTCTAATGTCAACACACACACACGCACAACGATGGATCTAAGACGCGTACACCAAATGTCATGGGAAGACCCCTGTCTAGAATCATCTTCAATCATCAATGTTCACTGTTGCTGTTCTTCTAGGAAACACTATGCTTAGAAAAGAATGTGATTAGCAGTTTGCTGATGGTGTGTAATGTAAATTGTGTATGTGTGTGTGTGAGTGTGTGTGTGTGTGTATACATGTGTGTGGAAGGGGGGTCTAACCGACTGATCTCTTTGTTTTGCTCTGAAAGCTGAGAGGAAGGAATGTCTGCCTCCCAGCTGTCCACAGGAAAGAGAGGGAGAAGGAGAGAGAGGGAGACAGAGAGAGGGAGACAGAGAGAGGGAGACAGAGAGAGGGAGACAGAGAGAGGGAGACAGAGAGAGGGAGACAGAGAGAGGGAGACAGAGAGAGGGAGACAGAGAGAGGGAGACAGAGAGAGGGAGACAGAGAGAGGGAGACAGAGAGAGGGAGACAAAGAGAGAAAGGGAGAAGGAGAGAGAAAGGGAGAAGGAGAGAGGGAGAAAGAGAGAGGGAGACAGAAGGGGGTTCCCCTGTCCCCCTCGTCCAACGTCCATCCATCTGCTACTACTGGGGCTGTGCGTGTGTGTGTGTGTGTGTGCGTGTGTGTGTGTATCAGGGCCACGGGTCAGACAATAGAGGCCCCATTTGGCCTCTCATGCATATTCA